>NW_026944098.1:0-148408 GCF_033296635.1 Dichotomopilus funicola | reverse complement strand
GACCGAGGGCTACCTGGGTCAAAACCCACTGCGTAAGGTGGGCTTCTTGCACTGGACTGAGGATCTGGAGCGATTTGGCCCCTGCCGAACGGGTCTGTGTACCCTGAATACGGTGGTAGAGGGTAGTGGTCGGAATACCGAATTCGCGACTGATCTTGCGCAATGACTGGCGACCTTCGTGGTATTTTGCGATCGCATCTTGTATATCTTGTTCAGTATACTGCATCTTGAACTAACAGAGTTGTGTTCAAAAAATGGGCTTATTTGACCAAAGATTGACCGAGTTGTGGCAAGTTGAAGTTGAAGTGGTTGAAAAGCGGTGTGGTTTGCCAAGTGTTCCAAAGGTGGGGTGTTCCAAAGGGGGGGGGTCCGACTTAACTAGCACTATTTACAAGGAGAAGGTCAGCCAGAAGGGAAAAGATATAGGATTCGAATACGAAGACATACGGTTTCGAATAAACCGCAATCACGTACCGTGTTGCTCCGATCTAGCGCATAAGAACTTCTGAACTCGTTCTCCGACCATTGGCTCTTTCAGATAACGCTCGGATGCCACTGCAATACCGCTCAAGCTCTTCTGGTCATGCTCATCGACACCAATATCCCCAAGACCTCTAGTGACATTGAACCGGAAGTACCGCCCACCAACACCCAAGCTCTTTGCATTTTTGCAGAAGCGCATCTCAGTCGCCTCAGTCTGGGTGGAGATGGCCTTCAGCGTTTCAACTACCTCTTTCAAATTGTCACCAAAATCTTTAGGATCCGGCACGCCGGTGCCAATACTGACTAGACACTGGATCCTTGTGGCAGCATCTTTCCAGATCGACTTGGCTTCTTCCAGCACGATCTCGACGGGATTGTTATGTCCAGTCCCACCATCTACATATTCCTGGAAACCAACGGTGATGGGATTGAAGAACGTCGCTGCAGCCGATGTCGCCCGTGCAGCTTCCCAAATCTTACAATTCGACGTCGACAATGAGTCAACCGCGTCCTCGGTGTCGTATGAGCGCAGGACTGCAGGCGTATTACAGGCCTTTGTGAAGGCACATACAAACCTGCGTTGAGGGTTTGTCTGTCAGAACTCGGCGGGAAGGGAGATACAGAACCTAAGAAATTCTCAACGAGATGATTGGGGGGATAAAATGCTTACACCTTGCATGAACTGTCCAGACCCTTAAGCGGCATCTCTTCATCGCCAAGTGCATCTTTTGTCGCGGCCTTAAACTCGGCGGCGAGCCCTTCTCCCCCGTAAACGCCACGGCCTTCCACCAATCAACCGCTCGACCGACCAGATTAACGCGAGAGCTGCCTGTAGTTTTCTACGCAAGTGTCGATATCCATTCTCAGCCGGCCGAGCATCAATGCGATGAGTCTGTTGGTTGTGAATTAATAACAAAAAAGGTACGAGACTACAGCTCAGCACGAATCCACATGGCAAATGACCTTACCCCCCAGTACCAGTGCCACCAATCAAGTCAAAATAGTCGCATGGTTTGGGTGGATTCTTGCTGTCTACCATCTTCATAAGATGTTTGAGGATGATAAGCGACGACAAGCCGCGAATGCCACCTCCATCTAGATTATCGGATATCAACATCGGAATAGATTGGAGATCGCAGATAAAAGTCACATCTTACCGAGTGATAGAAGCTTGAGTGGAGCAGTGTCCTCGAGAAACGGCTCTGTATATAACATGATTGCTGCCGTTGAACAGAAGGCAAAGTAGTAACTAATTATTTGTTAATCTACTAATTCACAGTTGGTAAAGAGGATGTGAAAGAGGGGCTCTGGGACGGTAAGGTAGGTTTGACTTAAGAATGGGGGGCAAGGAAGAGGAAGTGAGGAAATAATAGACATAAATACTTCAGGCCGCTACCCCAGCTTCCCATCCACACACACTCCTAATTGCCCGATATGTCAAGTGTTGCATGGTATATCTGCAGCAACCATGCAGGATTTAGTTTCCTTTGTTCCTATTTGCTGAAACGAAGAGCCTTGGTCCTACTTTTCTGGCACCACATCTTTCCAGTGCACAACGCGCTTTTCTCTTTTCTAATTAATTATAGTTAGTAGTCGAGGGTCCAAAAGTGGGCCACACTATTTACTTCACACATGGCTCACTCACCCGAGCTCAGAGCTGCTCAGAATCATGCACGAACATGGAAATCGCTGAGGACAACGTTTGGGGAAAGCAATCGGCTGTTGTCGAGGGCCTTGTGCGAGGCAGCAATGCAGTGGTCAGGTCTGCAGCGTTAGGCTTGGCGTTCCTTGCGACATGTGGTTCGCCCAACACCCTGCAAGCCTGGCGCTTAACATTAATTATTCTCAAGCTCGACGCGTCTAATTGAACAGCATTTTTTTTTTTTACACAGCCCCCGCAACCTGGCCCCCAACGCCCCCTGCTTTAGCGACTCGATCCGACAAACCAAAACCGTCTTGGATTAGTGTAATTATGCTCAAAACTGCATCCGTGAGCTGCTAAACCCCGGAAGTTAAAATAGCCAGGGCCTCTCCGGATAATAATTAAGTCTCTTATATGTTGGTTCCTCTCCTTGGCCAAATCCATAACCATCCTCATCATGTCACCCATACTTCTCTCCGCAGCCCTCCTTCTCCAACGTGCCCAAAACACATCCGCGGATCATCACAATGAGACCAGCCCTCAATTTCAAGGCTGGACCGTGGGGCCCTCACAACGCGGTACCGCAAACATCATTCTCACATGTGCCGCCACAACCTTTCTTTGCTGTTGGGTCTCGGTGTACCCGAACATCATCGCCCCACGCGACAGCCGATGGGCTGCCTTCCGAGACAAACTTGCTTTGGCCTGTCTCAACCTTCTTGGTCCTGAGTTCTTGATCATCCTAGCCGCGGGACAGAAGTCGTCCGCGAGGCAATCGGTTAAGGCAGGTTTTGGCTTACAAACTTCCGAGGATTCAAAGGCTAGTCTTAACTAATCAACGACACCTCTACTAAAGGGATTCCATAACGCTGGATATACAGATTGGACCATGACCCACGCGTTTTTCACCGACATGGGCGGCTTCCGTCTCGAGGCCCCCGGGTTGAAAGAGTCGATTCCTATAGATGGCGAGCAGCTAGTCTACCTAGTACAGCACAAGTTCCTCGAGTATCCCAACGTCACCAAGGGGGATATCGAGGACCGCGATAAAGCCGATATGATGTCCCGGTACGCTCAGATGTTTAACACCCATTCATGCACTAATACGTTGTTGCTAACGGTGGTATCTTATGACTCTTGACATAGACTACTCACCGTTGGTCAGGCAATCTGGTTCAGTCTCAACCTGCTCGTACGCGGTATCCAGGGCTTGACAGTAACCAGAATCGAGCTCACCACGGCTTCATTTGTCATCAATCTCATCGGCACGGCGTGGTTTTGGAAAGACAAACCATGTGGTATCCAAACTTCCATCATTCTCAAGTCGCCAGAACACATCGACTTCATCATGACCAACGTAATACCTCTTTTTTTCTGTCTCTCCCGTTTTCCCCCGTTTAATTATCTGCTCCACTCTAACGCTACTTTTCTCCGTCCGACCAGCGAGGCACCCGTCCGTTCCCGCCTTATTATCGCACCCAACTCGACTTCATCAGCCGTCACGAAACAGAATTCAACATCTGGTGGCAGTTCTACAACACCATGGCCCGGCGCATCTTAGGCTTTTCCCCTCTAATGCGACATGTGCACAGCCAGCCGTGGGACAGGATACCCGGCGATTTGTTCCTCCCCATGGATCTCGACCTCCACCTCTGGGCCGTGCTTCTCATCGCTATTTTCACCTCCGTCCCATTCATGGCTTGGAACTCGGTGTTCCCTTCCTCTATTGAACAAATATTGTGGCGCACTGCCAGTGTGTTCATGATCGTCTTCAACGTGTACGCGTTCGTCAGTTTATCGCCGGCGAAGATGGCCATAATGCCGATAAAACGCCCCTTCGAGAAAAGTCTATTGGAGAAAAAATATGACCAACTTGCGGCAAACAAGCGTTTCGCTCAAAGGCTTGACCCGGTCTTAAACCAGGTTTTTGAGCCTCAGGAAGTCATAGTTGGGCAGGAAAAGCACCAGCAAGGCATAATAGTTGTGGAGGCGAGGCCCCATCGCTCGTCACCCAAGGAGGTTATGAAGACCGTCTACCGGAAGTTGTATTATTTCGCCGAAAACAAAGACCCACGGTTGGCGGTCAATAGGTTATGGGTCGCATGCCTCGGGATTCTCTGTTTAGCCTACGTGGTGGTTCGGGGGTACATCTTTGCGGAAGACCTTGCTGGCCTCCGGTCGCTCCCTTCCAACGCATATGACATGCCGGATTGGCTGGCAATCATTCCCCATCTTTAATGAGTTGTTAAGTAGTTAGGATAGCTGGTTGGTTAATAAGGATTCTGTGTCATGTGAATTCGGCCACCACCCTCGGCGTTTGTTGTCTCCTTTTGCAGAAAAGTTAACCATGCGCTAACGAGGCCGCGCAGCCCCTCAGACCAAGGCCCATGCTGGGACGTCCCGCTGGCATTTCCCATGGAGAAATTGGAGACGACGGTACGCCACACTCCATATGTGCTGTCACAGGGGTGATTTCCATCTTGAGTGAAGACGTTGTTCGGAAGCTTTGGGCTCCGGTCCCGACCTTCGAAGGCATAATCATCAAACGCCCGAGTGGATGGCTTTTATACCTGATATCTCGGTGGCGTACTTACCTAGTGCGGAAGGTGTTGCGACACCAGTAACATCGCGCTCAGCGGCTCTTCTTCGACTGCAGCGCTCAACAAGCCCCCTGTCAAATCAATACCAAGTGTCAAAACCACCCTTGTCCTCTCCCACCCGAAGAAACAACGCCATCACAACCCTCGGAAACTTCAACCCTTAACTCCGTCCGACGGCAATCACCTCTAACCGTCCATCCCATTTGACTTGTCGTCTCCCCCTCCCAAAAACCTGCAAGAAGTCGGAGCAGAAACCCCCCGCTTACCCTGCAGCATCACAGGGCCAGTCAAGCTCGTCAACCACAAACTGAACCACCACCTACCACCCATTCCCATGCGCGCCATGCACGCCATGCACACCAGACGGCCCGACCAGCGGGCTCGGCAAGCTCCAGATTCATCCATCTCAGACTGCCGCGCATGACTAAATCCTTAAAAGGTGTGCCCCCCCCGGGCCCCTCCCAACACGCGAACCAATGACATACCCTTCGAAGCGAAGATGCCGAGCCGTCTGCTGGTGCTGTCATGACTTGGCAGAGGAAAACCCGCCGTTCATTCATAGGCTGTGAAGTCGTACATCGTACAAAAGGTGTGCGTGAGAGAGCACGAGAGTGGGAAGAGGCAGGAAAGCGCTGGCTTGGCTCGCTGTCTTGGCCGGCTAGCTGCAGGAGATGATGAGTTGAAATCCCGCTTTTCTGCATTCCGCAATCTGCGTTCCGGTGTGCTTCTCGCTTGTCGTTTCTCGTTTCTCGTTTCGCGGCTCATATCGGACAATTCGCGATGACGAGGTCGGGAAATTCCAGAATGGAGTCAATGGACGAAAACGGCGAGCTGGGCGAGACAGGCGGGAAGGGCCGAGAGATCCTGATGTTCTGGAATCCTTCGTTCTTAATTTTTAAAGTTAATTAACTATGGCGATATGCCCACGTTCTCGACACCCTGGGTTTCCTGCGTACTTTGGCTCTGCTTGATAAATGCCGAGCGCAAACCTATTATGAGCGCTTGGCGTAACGGGAGCACAAGTAGAGTCTAATAACCACTGAAGAGGAGAAGTTGAACCCAGTTCGGGCTCACAAGACTCTCCTCCCGCAACCTACCACCTTCCACCTCTCACGCTCACTGCATCCACCATGGCGAAGCTCATCACAGACCTCCCCTCCCAGCTCCCCAACCTCACCCCCCTCTCCTGGATCCTCACGCTAACCGGCCTCATATTCACCACCTACGTCATCTCATCAATCACCGCCTGGTACCGCCTCCGGCACTTCCCAGGTCCCCCGCTCGCTTCCTTCTCCTACCTCTGGATCGTCCGCGTCTGCGCTAGCGGCCGCATGGCCGATATCTTCGCCCAAACCGAAGCTTACTACAGTGACAGCCATGCGGAGGAACAGAAGGGGCAGAAGGGCGCGTATAATGACGGGCAAAGACACAGTGTATCACCCTCGACCATCCGCATCGGTCCCAACGAGCTGCTCACCAGCGACCCGGACGTCATCCGCCGCACGTCGGCCGCCCGCTCGCGGTATACCCGGTCCACATGGTACAAACTCAACACCGCCGATCCCTATGCCGACGCCATGTTTAACACGCTCGACACGACCACTCACGATCGGATCAAAGCACAAACGGCGCCCGGGTATGCAGGCCGGGATAACCCGGGCCTCGAGCGGGAGGTGGATGGGATGATTGGAGTGTTGGTGGATAAAATTCGGAATCAGTACGCGGCTGCGTCGCTTGGGGAGAATGGGGGCGAGACGAAGAAGCCGTGGTTGGATTTGGGGTGTATGACGCAGTTTTTTACGCTCGACTCGATCTCCAAGGTGGCGTTTGGCGAGGAGTTTGGGATGATGGAGTCGGAGCGGGACGTCAATGGGATTGTGGCCGTGGTTCGGGATACCGCGTTGGCGATTACCGTGGTCTCGGTGGTCCCGTATCTGCGGACTATTTTCACGTCTCGGTTTGTGCTGGGCTTGATCGGGCCGTCGGTCAAAGACAAAAAGGGGCTGGGTACCATGATGCGGTGCGTTTCTCGTTTTACTGTGTCCGCAACTTGAAGGCCCCTATGGTCACGTTATCCAGAAACTGACGAGACCTACAACTGTAGTACCGGTAGGATAATCGTTGGGAAAAGGTTCGCTCAGGCGGATGCCAAAGATGAACAAGATATGCTGGTCTGCGCCCCTGACTCTCTTCGCTAAGTAGGGTGCTACCGGAGGCTAACGGAGAACATAGGGCTCGTTTATGCGCCACGGCCTGACACAACGTCAGTGTGAGATGGAAGCGCTGTTCCAAATTGTGGCTGGCTCCGACACTACCGCCACCACCATTCGCTGCACGATGCTGTACCTCATGACCACTCCGCGGGCGTACACTCGGCTCCAAGCTGAGATTGACGAAGGCATCCGAGCGGGCCGTATCTCAAGCCCTATCGCCAATGCCGAGGCCAACGCCATGCCATACCTACAAGCCGTCATCATCGAGTCTCTCCGCATCTTCTCACCTTTCACGGGCTTGCCCTTCAAAGTGGTCCCGCCCGAAGGGGACATCATCGACGGCAAACCGGTGCCCGGCGGCACACTCGTCGCGCCCAACTTCTGGACCACGGGCCAAAACCGAGTCCTCTTTGGCTCGGACGCCGACGTATTCCGTCCGGAACGCTGGCTCCAGGTGGACGCAACACAGAAGGCCGAGATGCGGCGTGTGGCTGAACTCGCCTTTGGGTATGGACGATGGGGCTGTGCTGGCAAAATGATTGCCTTTTTGGAATTGAACAAGGTGTTTGTCGAGGTGAGTCTGGAATCTCCTCTTCCTGACCTCATCCCCATGTTGCATGCTCACCCATAATGTCAGCTCCTTCGCCGGTTTGACTTCCAGCTGGTCAACCCCTCACGGCCGTGGAAGAGCGCCAACTTCAACCTCTTCTTCCAAACCGAGATGTGGGTGTCCGTAGTGCTGAGAGAGGGTGTGGAGAAGTAGGGTCGGGTGTTTGACCCCTACTCTTCAACCACAACTCTTAATGTGGATGACAATGTCAGGTCAGCGTCCATGCCAGACAAAGGTACGCGTGTAAACAGGTGTGACAGGCTCGAGTGGGAGAAAGAAAGCCTCGAGCAAGGACTCGGATTGCTCAAAGATTGAATACTACCCGTTAGCATCCCATCGCACTCGACTCACTCTCAAACTTCCCCGAGACCCACGGCGGTTTGTGAGACCTGTATCGGGTTGGGTGTGACCAGGACTATGAGCACAGGGTCAAAGAGTGCCCGTTTGCCGTGGACAATTTGCCACTCTCCAGTCAACTCCCGGTCGGCCGAGCATTCGAAGGTCAGTTTCTGCTAGAAAAAATATCGGTCCCTAGCAATACGAAGGTTTGCGGGTCGGCCCTTGCCCAACGGGCCCAGCGATCACCCGTTCGGCTGCTCCGAAGAGCTGACTCCAACACGACAGGAAAGGGCGGATTCATGAGCCAGAGACGAACGGTTGACAGGGACGAATATCCTAGACATATTTGAAAGCCGAGTGAACCGGTGATGATGGCTGGTCTCCGTTTGATGGTTCCAGTTCCAGGCAATGGACCTGGCCGGAGTGCGGGGCATGAAAAGCCAGGGGAAATTTTAAAAACGAATACTCCATATCGAAAAGAGAAGCCGCGTCCCAGAATCGGACCACAATTCCGATTGGGCCCCAAGCCTCAAGAGAAGCAAAACTCGGAACGCGCTGTATGAAATAAAACAACCCATAATACCTGATACTATGTAGCCCAGAAATCGCCATCCTCTCACTTTGAAACTACATGTATCACCTTGAGGGCATTCCTCGGATTTTCGGAATCCAGCACCGCGGACTGCGTTTTTTCAAGCCTGAATTCAAGATCCGGATCGCCCAAACTGGACAAGTGATTCCTGGAAGTGCAAGGACGCGGCACAAGGCCTTGCAGAACGGCCGCGCGACAATTGGCTGGAGATACAAACACTAGGCCTAATGAGGAGAGGTTCGGTGTTCATCGTGTCGCGGAATCCAGGGGCTCCCGGAAACTGTATGGCTGCACGAGGCGGGCTATCCCGCTTTGAGCGTGCTGCCAAGCTCCTTCCGACCTTGCGCCCGCAGTACCTGCATCCATCCCGTGAAACATGGGCGCCCCTTTTCCCACAGCATCCAGTCCCCCGTTCGTTCGTTCGTGCATTCGTCCCTCTCTTGCAGCTGCCATCACTGCGTCCGCTCTCTTCTTCCAGTCGTCCTCGACCCCTCGAGATAGCATCCCGAGTCCCCTCTGGTGCATCTGCGCGCCCGCAGCACCTTGGAGCTCGAGTCACTCTTTTTGGACAACCGTCACTTCTTTTTTAGCTTGACCATTTCGAAGCACGCACCTTGCTTTTGCCTCGACCACCGACCCGGGCATCCCCAATTGCCTCAATCTACTCGCTATCTCGTGCCATCTCGCTCTCTTGTTGCACCAAACAATCGCCGTCCTTTCTTGTTTTATTTTTCGTCCGATCCCGAAAGCTTCCCGCCCCACGATATCCTTCTGCCGTTTTTACACCGGCCTTCCCAGCGAACAAGTCCCGGCGACAACACGCTAATCACGACATGCTCCATCGACCGTAGACGGCGACCTCAGATATCAGATACCCAGCACCAGAAGATACCCCGAGATACCCCAGACTTTGCCAGCGCCTTTTTTCGATTTTCGACAACCATCACACACGTTCTATCCGCTCCGCCTTCTATCATGTGGACAACACCCGTTCGCGCCTCAGCCGCCGCGCTGATGGCGTGGTCTGCTCTTATCGGCAATGCCGTCGCCCAAGTTCATACCGATTGCTTTCCCATGAACAAGACCTGCCCGCCGGACCCCGCCTTGAGCATGGACGCCAACTTCAACTTCAACATCACGCCCAACTTCGACGTGTGGGAATCAACCGCCCAGCCAGTCGCCTACGACCCGGACACGGGTGCCCGGTTCCGGATCGGCCAACAGGGCGAGTCCCCCACCATCCGGTCCAAGTTTTACTACTTCTGGGGACGCACTGAGGTGCACATGAAGGCGGCCCAAGGTACCGGTGTCATTAGCTCCATCATGATGCTGAGTGACAACCTGGACGAGATCGACTGGGAGTTCTTTGGCGGCAACGCGACCGTTGCACAGAGCAACTACTACGGCAAGGGCTTCATTCCCGAGAAGTCCAACGCCATCTACCACCAGGTTCCCCAAGGCGTGCACAACGACTACCGCAACTACACCACGATCTGGACCAAGGACTTTTTGGACTTCTATGTGGACGGGGACAAGGTCCGTCGCCTCGTGCCCGCCGATGCCAACAACACCTACTACTACCCGCAGACCCCGATGCGCCTATCTATTGGTATTTGGGCCGGTGGTGACCCGCGCATGCCTCAGGGTACGCGTGACTGGGCTGGTGGTGACACGGACTACAGCAAAGCGCCCTTTGACATGTACGTTAAGAGCGTTCACGTCGAGGATTTCAGCAGCGGCAAGGAGTACCAGTACAGCGACAAGAGCGGGTCGTGGGAGAGCATCAAGATCGTCGAGTAAGTTGGCGTTCACCCCCGGCAGACGCTCTCGCAGATACTAACCTCGCTGCTCAGAGGGAACTCAACCGTCCATGAGGCCATCAATGCCCCGCCTGAGAAGTCACTGTCCGAGAAGTGGGCAGACCTTCCCCAAACCAGCAAGATCGCCATCTATGCCAGTGTGGGCGGCTTCTTTGGGCTCCTGCTGTGCACCGGTCTCTTCTACTGCATCCGCCAGCGCCGCCGTGGAGCGCGTGAGGCTAAGGCGGCTGAATCTCGCGCCGAGGCTGAGCGTCTCGAGCTGGAACGCTTCCGCAAAGCCGGTGTTGACCCCGACAGTTTCGCCTCTCACGGCCACGAGTACAACGCCAAGGAAATGCGCCGGGACGGCTTCGCCGATGAAGACAGCTACAGCGTGACCGGGTCGAACAATCTCGCCGCTACTACTCCGGCCTCGCCTCTTGACCACCGCTGGGACTCCAACGCCGCTTCCGCCTTGGGTGTGACCGCTGCCGGTGCCGGAATCGGTGCGGCCGCCGCGGCCGGGATGCGCAGCCCAGGCGGTGGATCTCTCCGGAACGGCTCCCAATCGCCCCGCAACGGGACCCCAGGACCGACTGGCAGGTTCCCGAACTCGCCCCAAGGTCGAATGTCGCCCGCTCCGTCGCGGCACGCGGCGTCTCCCGGACCCGGTAGCATGAGGAGTCCTCCACCAGGGGCAGGGTTTGGTTCGCCGAACCGCAGCTTCACAAGCCCCCGCATGGGATCCCCTGGGCCGCAGCAGATTGCTCACCCGCAACCACAACGGGCGTTCACCACTGACAACTACGCCAACGCCAACCATGGCCATCATGATCAGGATTTTGGAGATGATGGGTACGGGCAGGGGCAAGGTGGTGGGAGGGGGAATGATAACTATTGGGGCGGTGGTAACGGCGGAGGTTATGCGAGGTAGAAGAGGGGTAATGTAAACTTCCTGGGTTTTGTAGGGACTTTCCGGGCTAAGCGAAGGATGGATCTCTTAGTCATTTGTCTCAATTTACTGTTCATATTTCGTTTCACTATTCCTATCTACTCGCTATGCCGGTGCGAAACCTGGTTTCATGATGTCGCAGTTTTGGATGACCGGTGTTGGGCGGGATATCCAGTGTCGTTCTCTCGGTTCTCTCAGGTTTTCCTTGGGGTTAGTTGGTAATAGAGGTTTTGTTGAGCTCCGTCCACCTGGGTGTGAAGCAGGCGTCCAGACATAACTGCCGCCGCCATATGGGCTGCTTATATGTTGACGTGCAAGTGACAGGTCACACAAATCCCACATAAACACGAGTGCTAACGCCTGCAACAGGGGCGAACCGTCATATCCAGTGAAGCTCATCAGCCGGTGCCTAAGCAATCTCTAGAGAGATATTGGCCAATTTCGAGATACCTTCTCCATCCGCCCAACATCACTCGACAGGATTTGCAAACCCGCCTACCGGTTGTGGGTTCTATCCGACAAATATGCCCAAGCGCTATCACGGGGTTCTGTGAACGTAGCATCATCACGATATCGCTCCCCCATTACAAACTGTTCCGCTCGCCTTTTAAACATTTGGTCCTGATCTTTGTGCCATCCCCAGTTGTGTACCTGACGAGTGTCTGTGACTGTTGGGAAGGCGATATTGGCATAAAACCCCGCCAGAACCTGATTCGTGTCACTGGTGGAGGTGCTGGGAGTGGCACTAACGAGCGCCTGTATAGGAGTCAGAAGGGTTCTACACATTTCCACCACCTCCCAAAACTGCTCCGGCGTTGTCACAGAGTCATATTGCCCCTGGTCCCAACGAGTCCTCGTCGTGGCCACACGGAACGTCAGCCCAGCCACATTTAAATTCTGTTTTATCCACTTGATCGTCTCTTCCCAGTCCGTTAGCGCCGGGTGTCCGTCGCGCGGTCGACTGTCGCCCGTGATCGGTGCAAACACCACTTCCAAGAATCGAATATACTGCCGACAATACGGCGGCAGTGCGTCGCGCAGGAACTCGCTGATCGCAAACCGTTGGTGTGGGTAGTCGCCCGGGGGCCAGGGCCAGGAGGGCCAAACATGCTCATCGTGGTCCAGAACCACGATGCGGTTGTGGCCGTACCCGACGCGGAGGGCGTCGGGAAGAAGGGTGCGGCACACAAACATCAACGCCGTCGCCTTGGTGCCGTCCCAACATCGGCACGTAGAGGAGGCTGCGGTGTGCCTGTAACGGCAAAAGCAGCCGATGGTCTGATCTGGGGCAGGCACCTGGGCACACTGCAGGAACTGACAGCCATGGTGGAGTTCAGGCGGGCATTTCTCGTCCTGGAGGGCAAAGCATGTTTCTCTTTGAGAGTAGAACCTCCGGGCCTTGCGGCCCCAGTTTAGCTCGCAGAAGGGAGTGACGAGATCGGTGTACTGGAAGATGTGGACGCGTATCTCGGGGGGGAGGGTAAGGAGGTTAGGACGGGTGTGGTTTAGCTGAGAGGACGAAGACGAGGAATTGGAACAAGCGGGGCGGGCTGGTGGTGGGAGAGCCGGTGGTGTGAGCCGTCGGGCCTGTATGACAGCTTCCTGAGCCAAAGTTTGGAGCGCCGGGTCTGGATCACGACACAACCGGATATGACAGTCCTTCAAAGCGGGGAATGACAACAGACCATCCAGCACACGCTTCGCCATATCCACGGCCCCAGAGCGCACATCACAGACCAGTGCCAACTCGAGCCGACCTGGGGTGGTGTTCGCCGCCAAGCGCGCAGCGGTAGCATGCCACTCCTCCATCAACCTATTGATGAAATTCCTGCTCGCGTTGGGCTCGTGGTCCAACGGTAAGTCATGCTCGCACTTGTCCACGGGGAACCTTCCAGTACTGGGACACTCGCCAACAGAAAACACGTTCTCGCAACAAAAGCCGCGGCCGTCGGCGCCCGGAGAGCTGGCATGACATGAGGCCTGGTTGAGTACGACCTTGAGATGGGTCAGATGCCGCAGCGCGTGCGGTGTAAGAGCCTGTAAGGGTGCGAGGGAAGGGCGTGGCGGCTCGTAGCGGGGGAGGGCGCAGTACGGCGAGACATAGCGGACGATGAAGCGGTTTGAGGAATAGAAAAGCGCAGAGGCCTCGGCGTAGAGAGTGCGGCAGGACAGGAGCAGGCCGTGGAAGGTTTTGAACCCGGGCTCCGTGTCCCCACCCCTGGCCACCTTGGCGAAGCTAAACCAGTTGCTGAGATCGTAGACGCCGGGCCGTGGTGTGCCATTGTAGAGCACGTAAGCCAGACCTAAGTGGACATAGACGCGGTGACGTATCTCGGGCGTGAGGCGTAATATGCCAGGAAGACTGCTAGTGTCTTGAATCTTGCTACTCTCGTAACCGCCGGGGCTTGGGTCAGCCATCATTAATTATCGAGGTCCAATTTCTGGCTTTAAGGCAGTCGAAGTAGGCAAGCGCCACGCCGAGCAACAGCCGACCTGCTAAGCAGCCCAGAAAACATTCCGGGACCTCAACTCAAACTTATTGTGTCTTTTACTTGACGAACGAAAACGGC
This sequence comes from Dichotomopilus funicola, assembly GCF_033296635.1. NCBI lineage: Eukaryota > Fungi > Ascomycota > Sordariomycetes > Sordariales > Chaetomiaceae > Dichotomopilus > Dichotomopilus funicola. The sequence goes on along the minus strand of NW_026944098.1, from coordinate 134,608 downwards.
CTTGGGGTTTGTGGACTCAAGAGAGGCACATAAAGCGGGGCACGGGCATCACGTGTTTGGCCTCGCATCCTTCCCAATGCATGTCCGAGGACGAGAATACGTAAGGTAGTCAAGGGGAAGGTACCTAGGTGCGTACATACACTCGCCTGCACTTCCTTCCCTTTTACCATGGATCTCGAAGCCAAATCCCGAGCGAGAAAAGGTGGCCAGGAATGTCTGTTTTAGGGCATCATTGGTATCCAGCAATCAAGACTACCGGCACAATTAAATGGCAGGTCAAGTTCGAATCGGGTATGGTAGCAGGTGGCTCAGTGCCTAACAAACGGCTCTTGTTCAATCACAGACCATGGGCGGCAACCTTCATGACCGCAGGAGAGCTTTGCTTCTTATTCTCGCCGTTTTCCTTTTCCACCTTCCCCTCGTGCCCTCTCTTGAGCCTAACATTACCAATTCTCAAGGCTCAGCCTCTAAGTTGGCTTCAACGTTCAGCTGGACCAAGACAAGCCACGATCGCGCTGGGACTTCCTAATCCGAGGCGGCCCAGGCCTATCATCGGACCATGAATGGGCATGGCCGAAGCTGAAAAGCAGAGATGCGTCTGATGACCACAGGAGTGCTGTCCCGAGAGTTAAGACGAAGCGTAGCCAAACCCAATGTGATTGATGCTCCCAAGGCGCACCCAGACTACCAACCAATTAGACAACTTCCCGCTCCCCCAAGCGGGTTCTTCCCGCACTCAGGACCCGGCGGTCTTGGCACCTTGCGCACCCTTTCCAGTCACTTCAAGCAAGTAGTTATCCAGCAGCACAATCACACCAGAAGCATGTTCGCGGGGAATGGTGTGATACTCTTCTCCATACCCTCAAGCTCAACACCACCATGCATTGGAGACTGACTCTCGACAACGAACAATTGCCGAGCGACACCCTGGATGATGTCATGTCCGAGGATCCGGGGACTCCTTGGCACTCGGCTGTTTCCTTGTTGGCCCGCGGCCTCCCCTGGCGTGGCATCAGCTGATACATCAGGGACCTGAGAATGAGGCCACACTCGTCGGGCTTGGGAACTTGGATCTCCCCGCCAGTCCGGGCAACAAACCTCACTAGTCAATATCAGTGCTAGTTATAAATATTGTACCTTGCCAAGTTGTGGAGTGCGTATTTTCTTTTGTGGCTTGTTGGTACTGTGTAATTTCCAACACGCGAACAAATAATCTGTACTTTTAATAAGAGGGTCCCCACCGGGCAAATAAATAAAACCGACACTCAACCCCCAAGTTGAGACATCTCAAGACTTGACAACAAGCAAGACAGCCAAAGCAACCAGAGTCCCACCTTCAACCCCCCCAAGGTTCATTCAACATGAGCCCATCTCGCACCCTCTCGCCTCTGCGCATCGCAGTTCTGCTCAATTCTTACCGATCCCCCTTCATCACCGACATCCGCGACTCCTACGTCCGCACCATCACCGCTGCAGCTAATCTCGGCAGTGAGGATGATGAAGCCAATACCACACCCGAATTGACCTTCTTCTACCCGGCCGAGAATGAAGACGAACTCCCGGACCCCGACGAGTACGATCTCATCGTTATTGGCGGCGGCAATGTCGACCCGCGGCGGAAAATGCCCTGGATCTCCAAGCTGCACCAGTTTATTCTAGATGTGGTCGCGCACCACCCGCAGACGAAACTCTGCGGTATCTGCTGGGGCCATCAGACGATTTGCATGCTATTTGGGGCCGAATTGGTGGATATGGAGACGCCTGAGGTAAGAACTTTTTCAGTGGGAGACAGGGAGAGCTGGAAGAGCAGCAAAACAGTGAAGCCAGTGAAATAACATCCATCCAGCTCGGCGTAACAGAAGCCCAACTAACCCCCGCCGGCCGCCGTTTCCTCCACCGCCCCAACCCGTCCCTTCCGGCCTACAACATCAACAACAGCACCAACATCAGCATCAGCATCAACAAAGACCCGACCACCCTCCGCCTCCAGCAACACCACCGCCGTGCCGTCGGCTCCCCGCCAGTCCGCGGCGGTTTCCACGAGCTCCTGGCCGACAACCAAGCTTTCCTCAACCACAACAACACCATTCTCACCTGGCAGGGTCACCCGGAAAAGGATGCGAAGTGCGCGAAACTGCGGGTTCGGGATGCTACGCGCTGGTTTAGCATCAGTGCGGAAGAAGAGAAGACCGCGCTCGCCGAGGTGGAGAAGGTCATGGGCGAGGAGGATGATGGGAGGGAGGTGTGGGTGAGGATCTTGGAGTGGGTTAGGGGAGAGCATCCAGGGTATCAGGTGCATTTGTGAGATTGGGGAGAAAGGGTGGTGAAGGTGGTGTGATGGACGGGGTGTTGTGATATCATTCAGTGTACATATCGATGTGATATGGAGGATTTAGCAAGCGAGGGAGTAAGCAAGCGAGACTAAAGCGGGAGCAAAGCCTCTAGCATGCATGGTCATTGAAGATCGAGTAGCGCGATAATGTCAGTAAATAATAAACACGAGGAAAACAAGGCGAGCGGAAGCACGAAGCAGATGAAGGCTTGTATTGTGGGGCGAGTGGTGGAAGATCATGAAGCTTGGATTTATCACCAGCTAGCAGAACGCCGTCCCTTTTGGATGCCATGCATGCATCATCAGACCCGAAACCCCGATTTGACCGAATCCCAAATCTGACCGCTACGCCAGTCCACAAACAAAAACAAGCCCCTCCATCACAGCTTCTTCCTCTCATCTCAGTTCCACCCTCTAGTAGTCAGCAGCGCTGGTCTGGGGGAACTCGAAGATGACACCGCGGCCAGTGAGGCGGCGGTAGACCTCCGAGTAGGTGTCGAGGCGGTAGTCAACACCGCCACGCTCCTTCTCGTCGAGGATGACCTTGAGGGTCCTGGAGCCGTCCTCCTTGGTGCGGAGGCGCTTGCCGACAATCTCGACGGGGTAGACAAGGTCGGTCAGGATGGCGTCGTGCACGGCAGTCAGGGTGCGCGAGCGGGGGCGCTTCTGCTTGAGGGTGTTGCGCGAGCGGCTGGAGCGCTTGGGGCGCGGGAGAATGCGGCGCGAGGCGAGGATCAGGACATGGCGGTCCGAGAACTTCTTCTCGAGCTCACGGGTGAGACTGTGGCAGAGTCAGAGCCTGCGGACGAGAAATAGTGTAAAAATGAACGCTCAAGGAGCAACAAGAGGACTTACCGCTGCTGGACACGGTGGAAACCCTGCAGCGAAGGGACGGGGACAAAGATGACAATAGCCTTCTTGCCGTGGCCAACCTCGATCTATTTCAGATCCAAGTCAGCGTGCGAGCTCCAGGATGACACTGCATTCCATGGACCGCTCCCGTTCCTATTCCGCGTGCTATATGGTATTTTGACGTTAGGGCCGCCGAGCAAGGCGGACTAGCAGCTCCCCGTATAACGGGTAACCTTTCTCATCAGGCTCACTACCAAGCCCGCCTGCCCGGCCCTTCCCATGTGTGATCAATCTCCCAATGTGCGACGACGATCCGACGTGCGGCGATGTTGTCTCAATCGCTCGCATGTCGGTGGAACAGGACCCGGATGCGATTCTTTTTCTTCAATTCCTTTCGGAAGTCGCAGTGGCGGGGTGCTTCAGGAGCAAATTCTCACCTCACGGGCCGAGACGAACTGCAGAGGACGGAGAGCGACCTTGAGGTCGGTGGTGTTGCTCTCCAGGTCGTACAGAGCGCTGGCGATGCCCTGCTCGAGCTCGGACGGGTTCTGGCGGCTCGGGCTGTTAGCCGCGATCTTGCTGAGGGACGGCGAGCTCATGTTGGCGGTTGTCGAGGATACCGGTTGATGATCTTCGTGGTCGGGTCGGTTTCCAAGAGTTGCACGGCGGGCGGGAGAGAAAAAAGTCGTCCAGTGGAATTGGCGTTAGGGTTTGCGAGCCCTTGCAGTCTAGGTGGGACCTTGCCAGCCAAAATTGGGAGGCGGTGTGGGGCGGCTAAATACTGTTGGAAGGCCCGAGCTTCTCGACCGTCCGGCGTCGGCCCGTTGTGCTGCTTCCTCCAGCGCCACGAACGCGTTAAGTTCAGCGTTACGCGCATCGTGTCGTCCCTTTACCTATCTTCCCATATCCCGCTCAATTTCACACCATAGTACGGCGATAACACGCACAAATTTTACAATGGCATCCCCGAAGCAAGCAGCAACGTCCACCAACAAGGTAGCAGCCGGGTTCACTCTCCCGGTCCCGTACCGCCTCTTCTTCCTCCTCATCGAACCCATCGCGACACTCGCAGGCGCCTACTTCGCCTTCTTCGACCAGCGCACATACCTCGACCTCACCCATGCCACGTCCGCACCCACGCCCATTCCGCTAGGCACATCGATAGCCTTGTCGCAGCTGGCCAATCTCTACTTTGCCTTTGCCCTTAGCGAAGCACTCGTCTTGCGGGCGACCTCGGACCTGCGCGTCTGGAAGACAGTCCTGTTCTGCTTGCTTGTGGCCGACTTTGGGCATCTCTACACCGTCAGCCCACTCGGCGGACAGATCTATGGGAGCGTGCTGGAATGGAACGCCATCGACTGGGGGAACATTGGCTTTGTGTACTGGGGGGCGTCGATGCGGATCGCGTTCCTCGCCGGTGTTGGGTTTAGCGGAAGTCCCACAACGGTCAAGAAGACCGCTTGAGCAGCCGGTGGACCACGGGGATAGCGGTCTTAGCGGAGCGTAGTGTTGATATGCTCGCCGGTTGAGTCATGGGAAGCTTTGGTGTTGGATACTTGGCAGCAAGCGGTTTATTTCCCTGTTATTTCCCCAGTGTGGCGGGTCATACCAGGTATTATCGTGCTAGATTTGCGGAGTTTTGTCTCAACATTACGGCCGACCTTCTGGTTTCGAAGGTCTCCGGTCTATGCCACCGGTAGGCCATGTCATCGATGTAAGGACCGGCAAGCCAGAGAAAGTTTTTCGGGTCAGGCCCCCAGCTTTGTCAGGCCCGCCAGGTTGTCGTCGTCTCGGAGAGATCGCGGGATTTTCCTTTTGTGTCAGGCCTTTGGTTCTCCATCAAAAATCCGCATGTTACCGGGCCATTGGGTCGGCTAATCTATAAGGTCCGCAAGGCAAGGACCCAGCATGACGGCTCCTCCACCAAAAGATTGTGGTGGTTGTCAGCTCGAGTAGCAATGGCTTAGCTACTCTCCTGCTTCACGAGGTGTCCTAGGTAGAGGTTTGTATAATACCGTGGCCCAGTTCGACTTTCGAGGAACTACCAGACTAACAAAAAAGACGAGCGACGGGATCCGATATCTTATCTTATTCATGCTAGCCAAGGGATAACGCAACCTGATTTGTGGGAAATTTGGCAGAGATTTGGGGCGAGAGTTCCCCCGAATCTTGCGCCCCTCTAAGTCAACTTTTCCCCAGTTGGGCGAATCTGAACATGGCGGGGTATGGCGGGGTACGACCGGGCTCGATGAGAGCAGTTCTCACCGAGCAGACGGGGGGTTCCATGACAATTCACCCAATTGCGCCCACCCGTGGAACCGGTTCTTGGATAATATCACGATGGCTCCAACGTTCCCCCAAGTGGGGGGCGCGGGGGAAGACTGGGGATAATGCCCCTCAGTCAAGTTTTAGAAGAATCTTTTAAACGCCGAGATGATAAATGTCAAAGCTTGGAGATTCGTAACTCGTATCCATCCCTTTCTCATTACTTCAACTCCTCCCTCTTCAACCCGTCCTGACACCACAACAATAACAATAACAACACAATACCAATTCATCCACTAAACGAAAACACTCGCCACCATGTCAGTTCCTGAAAAGTTCACCGGATTCCAGGTCCACGCCCCGAACCCGAAGCCCGAGTTCCACAAGAACGAGTTCCAGCCCAAGCCGTTCGGCGACTACGATGTCGATGTCAAGATCGAGGCGTGCGGTGTCTGCGGCAGCGACTACCACACCGTCAGCGGCGGCTGGGGCGAGCAGAAGTTCCCTCTCGCTGTCGGGCACGGTACGTACAGATACATCAATCCCTTCTCAGACTACAAACCGGAAAATGACTGACACAACGTGGGGTCACAGAAATCGTCGGCACAGCCCTCCGGGTCGGTCCCAAGGTAACGCTGATCAAGCCCGGCCAACGCGTGGGCGTGGGCGCGCAGAGCTACTCGTGCCTGGACTGCCGGCAGTGCAAGAACGAGAACGAGACGTACTGCACGCAGCAGCTTGATACGTATGGCTCGGTGTGGCCTGACACTGGCATCGTCTCGCAGGGAGGCTACTCGTCGCATGTTCGGACACATGAGCACTGGTATGTTTTCACTGTTTCTTCCCTCCATATCCTTCCACTCTTACGCTTCAGTCTTTGAGAGTGGCATGTGCTAACATACAATCACAGGGTCTTCCCCATCCCCGACGCCCTGCCCAGCACAATCGCAGCCCCAATGCTCTGCGCCGGCCTAACAGCCTACTCCCCGCTCGTGCGCAACGGCTGCGGTCCCGGCAAGAAAGTCGGCATCGTCGGGCTCGGCGGCATCGGGCACCTAGGCGTTCTCTTCGCCAAAGCCCTGGGCGCCGAAGTGTGGGCGATCAGCCGCACGCACGCCAAGGAAGCCGACGCGAAGAAGATGGGCGCCGACGGGTTCCTCGCGACGGCCGATAAAGATTGGAATGTGCCGCACAAGATGACGTTCGACATCATTGTCAACACGGCCAACAGCTTTGAAGGGTTTGATCTGGACGCGTATCTTAGTCTGCTAGATGTACACGCCAAGTGGGTGAGCGTGGGGTTGCCCGAGGACGAGGGGATCAAGATTCGGAACCAGACGTTTTTGGCCAACGGGTGTTTTATTGGTAGCTCGCATTTGGGGAGTCGGAAGGAGACGCTGGCGATGCTGCAGCTGGCTGCGGACAAGGGGATCAAAACGTGGGTTGAGGAGGTGCCGATCAACGAGACGAACCTGGGGGATATCATGCGGCGGATGCAGAAGACTGATGTCAAGTACCGGTTCTGCTTGACTAACTTTGGGGACCAGTTTGGGGCGTGAAGCCAGTGTGTAAGGGTGTAGTGTAGTGTAGTTAGTGTATGTCGTCAATACGGTCAAAATAAATGAGTCCATCCATCCATGTCAAACATGGCAAGCTGAAAGAACCAAATGTCAACCCATTTTCTGCGGCATATCTCGGGTATCAATCACATTACCATTTTCCACACAAACTCCTACCGCCGAATCCTCCCCAATCCCAACACACACCAATATGCTAACTCCCTCTTCTCCCTCCCTTCCCCCTTTTCCTTACTGCCCCCAACCCCCGGCATCACACTCCCAACCTCATCCCCACCCATCTCTGCTTCCCACTCAACCCGCACAAACAGCGGGATCTCCAACACATCCTCGTCCTCCTGCAACGGCAGCCCACTATCTCCTCCTCCAGATGGCAAAGTACTAAGAGACGGCGGGACCACCTCAACAACAATACTCACCCAATTCCGCCCACGCTCCCAAATCTTACCCACCTCCAGCTGCGTAGTCGGGTTGATACCACTCTGGCTCCCATCTTCCGTCCCGCCCCGTCGACGACGTCTCTCACGCGGGTCACGCTCGCCCGACGCGGCGCCGCCCCCCGTCGTCGCGAGCCCTTCCTTGAGTGCTTCGTCCCAGACGTCGGTGTTGGCGTCGATTTGGAACTCGGGGCAAAGCACGGTCACTTTGCTAGAGAAGCGACCGGGGGTGTGGGCGGGGGCGCCGAGCGTGATTTTGACGGATTCGAAGATGGGGTTTTTGAAGGTGAGCACGAAGTGAGCTGGGCGGAGGGGTTCGAGGAGAGCACCCGGGATGGCCGGGCCGGAAGCTGAGGCAGATGTGGATGTGGGGATGGGAGCGGAGGTGGAAGAGAAAGAGGAGGATGTGTTGGGGATTGGGGAGAGGGCGAGCGGGCGGATGGCAATGCTAGGGATGTAACTCCCTGCCACCAGCCGGATGCGGAACCGCGTGGTCTGGACTTTGGCCTCGGGCTTGCTGATAATGTGCCGGCAGACGGGGCAGCGCTTGGAGCGCTTTGTGCGGAGGAGATGCGGGACCGGGCGGAGGTCGGAGGCGAAATGCGCCTGGCCGTGGGGGAACGCGGGTTCGCCTATGTTGACCGGCTGCTCGGCTAGCTGGGCGGTGGACGAGGTACCGTCAAACCCGTGGGCTTGGAGGGCCGCGATGGCTGCGGATTCGTCGAGCCGCGCGGGCTGGAATCCTTCGTCGGCGTCCAGGGCCTCGCGCATGGCGCCCACCCGCGACTTGGCCTTCTTATCCCGCAAGCTGCCGCCGGTGTAGATGCTCATGATACGGGAGAGCGAAGTTGGTGATGAGAACCCGAGGTCGCCTAGCCCGGTGAGCCCGGTGTCGGACGAGTTGGGGTTGGCCAGCTGCGCCTGGTAGAAGGACTTGAGGTTGGCGAACTGTGTTTCCACGTCCAGACTCTCCTTTTCCTCAATCCCAGGCCCCCGGCCGCGTTCCTCTACGTCATCGACATCTTCAGAAGCTGCCGCGACCGCCACTGCGGCTGCTGCTGCCAAATGAGCGCGATAGGCCGGATCCTTACGCCGTTCCCGTCGTTCTCGGGCAGTCAGCCGTGTGAGGCCCCCATTCCGCAGCTTGGTCAACTGCGCATGTATGTTGTTCGGTCTGTCAAACTTGAGGCCGGCTTCCGTCGACGTCCAGTGGCAGTACGAACACGTCAGGGCATAAGGCCCCGAGTGAGGCGCCGCGGCGTTGTCGGGGGCGGCCAGCAGGCTCGGGTCGGGTTTGGTCTCGACGCTCGTCACGGCCAGCGGGCCGATACAGATCGGGCACTGGAAGCAGTTGCGGGTGCATCTAGCGTCGTCAGCAAAACGGAGTGGGATAGGTAAGGATACTGAGGAGGGTGAAGAAACCAACCGATTCCCCTCGCTCTTGAGGTTGCTGCTAGGCACTTCAAACAGACAGCTCGGGCAGTAATACGAGGCAATCTCCTCCGACACACAACGCGGGCAGCGGATCTGGTGACAATCCTCGCAATACAGTAGATACTCGAGCGGGTAGAGACTGAAGTTCGAGCGCGGGGCACGGGGGTCAAAGGTGCGGTTGTCCTCGTCCGCCTCCTCGTCGTCGTCGTTGGTTGCGTTCGCGGCGGGGTTGGCGTCCGACGGCCGGCCAAGCGTCGACGAGTCCGAGCATGGGCATTGGATAAAGGTGTATGGTGTTAGGGCCGCCATTGCGCCAGCGACATCGTCCGCTGCGAGGTGGGAAGGGCGGCTACAAACGGACGAGGTTGAAAAGTGGGAGCTTGACGCGTTGAGGGACGCGCTGACTGCCGACCCTAACCCTAACCTGGAATCTGGTAAAATACGTGGTTGAGCATGAAATTACAGACCCGTGCACTCAAATTATCAATTCCAGTTCAGCCCAAAAAGCAAGCTCCTCATATATTTCATTACCATTACGGATACAATTGTTGTCTCATCCTGTTTGCTAAATTCTCGCTTCTCCATTTGGGGCCAGTTCCATAACTAGTTCAGACGCGTCGCCAACTTGGGTTCCCAATCTTGTAGCTGCCGTAGGCTTACTCCTGCTTCTTTACGTCCGGCCCCCGAGCCAGACCGTCAATGATCTCTGATCCCATGCCGATAATCATGAAAATGGAGGGAACCACGATCCAAGCACCACTAAAAATGTCAGCGCCGAAAAGCATACTGAGAGATACGCGTCTTACTTGGGAATGATCCAGAGAAAAACGAGCCTCCAAACATCGTTCTGCCCGATGTTCTCAAAGCCAGAGATGATCTCCAGCAGCCCTGCGCAACAGTGAGTCTTCGCATGCCCGACCAACGCCCTCATCATCACCATCCATCCCACTTACAATACAAGACCGTCTTGCTAACCGTCATCACAGCCGCACTAAACCCAACCAACACCGCCAACGCGCCCACCCTCCCACCAACCGCCCTCCTCGCGCCAGGAGCCAACGCCCGCCCATTCGCATACCACAACCCCACATACACCAAATACAGCACCGTCTCCGCCAGGTTCAGCCAGCTCTGCGTCGCCGCGAAAGGGTTGTTCAGGTTCCACTGCTTGAACCCGTACATGTGGTCGACCTCGCCGTACAGCGCGTACGGTTTCCACAGCGGCTCGTGCAAGTAACCCCCGGGCATCGTGTGCGGGCGCAGGAGCATGTAGCCAACATCCCAGGTCACGAGGGGGAGGGAGACGGCGAGCCAGAGGAGGGTGCCCGTCGAAGGTGTGTGGGTCCACCCGGTGGTGGTGGCGGTGGTTGGGGCTTTAGATCGGGCGGCCATTTTGCTCGTAAATTCCGCGTGTGTGTGTTGTTTTCTTGAAGGTGAGGTAACGTTCACTACTATGAATGTCGTTCACGACGTAACGACAGCTCCGACAAATCGGGGCATCTGGGTTTTATAGCAACTTGTTCCCTCTCGCACAGCCCAGAGCTGGACGAGCTGGAGTTGCAGTGCCCCGCTTCCCCAGCGGAGGAACGGCCGTCAATTGGCTCGGATCTCGGCCCAAGTTTGACTCGCGAATCAGGGTGAAAGTTCCGGCCTGGGACTTTTGTGTTGCGAAACTTCCACGCAGCATCACATCCCACTGCAGATGGCGTGGAGAAAATATGACGGATTTGCGATGATTGATACCTATCACCTGGGTTGCGGCTATTGGTACAGTAAGCCTGTAAGACTTGCTTATGATGCTTGGGTGACACAAAATGCTCCAACTCCAACACCGTAAATAAAGAACAAAGACCATCAGTGTAGCAAGTTGCAACCAGTTTTTTAACTTCAACCAATGGACTCGACAGCTTGAATAAGTATCTCAATGGCTTATTACCATTTTTCTAGTTGAATAGTATGTGTGCTGAAACTGGGTTGATAGTTTTGTGTTTTTTATGTTGAGTATTTACAAGTTGGTTAATTTTAATTGATTAAGTGACAAACTTAAAGATAATACTCTCTTCAAAACAGTGATCAGTCTGTCGCCACAGATGTAGAAGGTGACCAACCGGTTTAATGAATAATGAAAAATTAACTAGCTAATATTGTCTTTTTTTTTCTTGTTAAATTATCAGTCGCATCACGTTCACAAAGTTCGAGATTTAATTTGCGGTCTAAACATTTAAGTAATTAACAAAAAACATCACAACACTTGATGCTAAAATCCAAAATACAACCACAAAACAACAAGTGTCTCAAACACAGCAATTTTAGGTTTACTGAATCGTATCATCGTACCTCAATCTTCAATTGTAATCACTAAGTGCTGTCGGACATGTAGATAGTCTGTAATCACAAACAACGTTGACAGCCGTTCTTCAAACGCTTAATTTCCTTAATCGAAAAATGTCTCGCGGGAGTTAATACAAGTTTTCCTACACTCTTTTAAGCACCCGGGAAATGTGGCTCGATGTCAAGTGCCTGTGATCAAAGCCAATCCCGAGTATATCTCTTGGTATATTTTGTCACCAAATAAACAACCCCATCATACACCCCAGACCAGCACCCCCCTTATGCCCTCAGATATAACCCCCCCTACGGCACCCTCGTCTTCAACTGCACCCCATGCCACTCCTTCATCAACCCCCCCAGCGCAGCATTCACCAACCGCTGCTGCTTAAGGATATTTAAGCCCCGGAACTTCTCTGAGCACACCTCAATCCCGTACATGGAGCCGCACCCGCCTGAAATATCCTGGACCTCGAGCTGGGCCGGGGCGAATTCGGCGTGGAGGAGGTCCCAGACTTGGGACTCGCCTTCGGAGAGGTAGGTTGGTTTTTGGAGGGGGGCGGTGGCGGTGTTACTGCTCGAGGGAGTAGTACTGCTGGAGGAGGTTGGGGTGGTGGGCTGTGTTGTTGAGGTAGCGGAGGAGGAATAAGACGAAGAGGGGGAGGAGGAAAAGAGTTTGGGGTGCTGTACTTGAGGAAGGAGTCGGCGGGAGGAAGGTAATTGGAGGCGGCGAGCGGCGGTAGAGGGGGATTGTGTTTGGGTCGTCGTCTGGAGGAGTCTTGTTGGAAGAGCACGCTGGGCGCGCAGGCAGATTCGGCAGATCATGGTGGGAAGTCGTTTGTCGGCGGTCTGTGACGGTACAGGATTAGCGAGGGCGGTTTAACACGGGAGCAATTGGGTGTCTCACGCGACGAAAATATTGTGTTTTTTTTGATGATGTGGTTTGTAATAATTGTCTTCGACAAATCCGAACTTGCCCGCCAAAGCCGCGGGACATGCCGTGGGGTAATCAGCCCGCTGGCGATTGGGTGTTGCGAAGTTTGGGTGGATCTGCCCCGCATCCCACTTGGCTCTTGTGATCTCTTGGCACTGTGCATTCCAGATTTCTCCCACTTTCATCCAGACTCTGGAGGGCAACATGCTCATTTGTCAATTGATATTCGAGCTGCATCGGAAACATGTGGCCTGTAACCCATCGCGGGACGCTATCCGGAGAACCATCGACCCGGATCACGACGTCGGAAAGAGTCGGACACGTTGTGGCATTCCCGCAGGTTGCAGAACTTGGGTGAGGAATCATGGGTTCCCATCAAGGCACGGAGTCTCACGAAGAGTCCTTTTCTCGAAAACGGGTCGGAGAGCGGTAGCGACAACTCTAGTGTACGTGTAAAGGCTTTCCAGGACCTGCTAACTGTAGGTCGGCGGAGTTCTTCCGGCCTCATCTCCCATTTTCCTTTCCCGGTCGACTAAAAACAAAACGCCAACTTACAAAGAACGGCCGTTACTTCGTACTCCATCCGCAAACCGAACTCCCGCTGGCAGCGGAAATAGCAACGAGGCGACAATTTACTGTCTCTGCGATCGCTTGGGTCGGCCAATGGATGGACGTCGAGATATTGTAGCCATGCCGTAACGGTCGCGGAGTCGTGCCCTTGCCGGCCGAACTGTGGCGACCCGTGACTCTGAGTTCCGCGATGCTGCCATTGAGGTGCTGCACGGGGCGAGTGACTTCCGTATATCCGGTTTCTGCACGGATGAGGCCAACAGTTCGACTCTCTCGCCGGTTTCCTGCGGGTGTTGTGTCGCGTCGGATTTACGCGGCGGTCCTGACTTTCGCTTCGTTGAGCCGTAAAGGTGTTTGACCGATTGTCAAACCAGAAGCGAGGGTTGATCAATTGAGCTGATCCAGCCCAGCGGTGCTGCATCTCGTGTCGGCCGGTGTCGATCGTCGTACCCGCAGCCACGGCCTGGCCAAAGCCGCCAATCCATTAACCCGCCATCCGTCAGATGTGGTACAAGGCGTTCCTATTTCCACGGCTCGCCATTGATGAAGGACCAGTCGAGAAGAGGGTGTGAGACGGCGCTCGGCCGGGAAGGTGGCATCCATCCCGTCCCGTCTGCAGGAACGCGCTCACGCAAGATCCGCAGAACGAGCGAGGCTCACAACACAATAGCGGCTTGTCCTCTATCAAGTCATGGACTCTCCCTCCATCATCCATCATCCATCTCACATCGGGCGAGCCAACCTAACGATTCCTTCATCAAGGGCGATAACGTTAACTAGTTAGTGGGCTGACCTCCTTCCAAATTCGCTGAGCAGCTAGGTGCAGACAGGCAGTCGATGGGGTCGGTGCTCGGGTGGCTCGGTAAATCGGGAGTCGGCGTCGTTTCCCCAATCCTTTTTCTCCAAAACCCCCCCTCTCCCCCCCTGGCTCGGCAGGCTTGGCGATAAGGGATGGCGTCTTCGGTTCGTGCTGGGGCCGCTGAATGACAGGGATGACCACGCTCTGCCGAAAGGTTGAAGGTGCTGAGTTGCCCAATTCGGTCGACTTCGTCCGTTGTCCAGTGTTGTTTTTCGACGCAACCGCCCGTTCCTCCTTCCGACCGGGACAAACGGACGACCAAGAAGAGGGGAATTTGGTCTGAATTTATCGTCCTCCTCAAACACGCCAGGTGGCCACAAACATGTCAACATCGCCATTATGGCACGCGATGGCGAGCGGTGAAAAAGCATTCCCGTGGGGGCAACTGATCAACCTCAATCGCCTGAGCTGAGCCCCCCGGGGCCCGCTAAGGTTGCAGATCATCCCAAGCCCCAGAGGGCATGTCAAGTGTCAACTGATGAAAGTTGTCAAGGCGTTCGTGGGCCATGCGGCGTGCAACTCCAAGGCATGGTTTCCCCGCTGAAAGGGCGCTGAAAGGGCGCACCAAGCAGCCCAGCCGTGCGACAGAAGGGTCAAGCACCTGCTGTTCCCAGGCAAGCACGGCGGGCCACAGCGAGACAAATTAAAGGTCGGGTCTTGGCGCGAGATCCTCTGCCCTTTCGGTCGCTTTTGGAGGAGGCACCCACTTGCACCCCACGATTGCGACATTGGTTCGAGCTGCTGGACAAGCAGAGGACCTGCCTTGTCGAGCAAGCTTCGCAGTCGAGCCAATTTTACGGATCCGTCTTGAGGGCCGGCTCTGGTTGGCTGTGGCCGAGGGGAGTGGCCGACTGGGGCCAATTGGACGCGGGGAAGGGGAATTTGGGTAAATTCGGCCGCAGCATCCAGAGTCACCTTGACCATCTGGAGCATGAATGGAGATGGTCAGTCACGCAGTCAAGCAGTCAAATGGGAGAACCGCTGCAGCAAGGCGGGAAGCGCATCCCTGCGAACCCGGTCTGCACGCGGCCGAGGGAGACTGCCCAGTGATTGGGAGGGGTCAGGGAAGAGAGTGATGGGGCACATCCATATAAAACCAACAGGTCGCGCCGCCGATCTCTTTGGAACGCGAAAGAGTGAGACCGACCGTTGCGCCAGTCTTTGACCGAGTGAGTTAGCTCGCCGAGTATCACACAAGATCACCGGGGCAGAAGAAAGGCGAATTGCTCAGACAGAATGGTTCGGCTCAACGTGGCAGCCGCGCTGTTCGGCCTGACGGCCGTTGCGCGGGCTGTTCCCGATGCGCCGGTGGTTGTGCCGGGCGCGTACATTGTCGAGTACGAGGATGACGAGGTGAGTGAGAGAAGGCAGTCTTGACTTCTTAGCTTCGACAAGATACGTACTAACATAAGAAGGACTCGCACTCGTTCGTCAACGGCCTCGGCGTCGACGCGACGCTCCGCAAGGACCTGCGGTTCAAGCTGTTCAAGGGAGCATCGATCCAGCTCAAGGACACGCAGAACGCCGAGCGGGTGGCGGCCAAGGTGGCTGCGCTCCCGCAGATTAAGGCCGTATACCCGGTGCGGCGGTACCCCCTCCCGCGGCACACGGTGCACTCGACGGGCGATGCGGCCGCCGAGTACCTAGCTAAGCGCCAGGGCGACGACGGCGAGGACAAGTTCACGACCCATCTTATGACCCAAGTCAACCGGTTCCGGGACACCGGGGTCACCGGCGCGGGCATCAAAATCGGTGTCATCGACACGGGTACCGACTACCTGCACCCGGCCCTCGGCGGCTGCTTCGGTGTGGGCTGCTTGGTGTCGTACGGCACTGACTTGGTGGGCGACGACTTCAGCGGCGCCAACACCCCCGTGCCTGACTCGGACCCGCTCGACAACTGCAACGGCCACGGCTCGCACGTGGCGGGCATCATCGCGGCGCAGAGCAACAACCCGTACGGCATCATCGGCGCGGCCCAGGACGTGACCCTGGGCTCGTACCGCGTCTTCGGCTGCAGCGGCGACACCCCCAACGATGTGCTGATCGAGGCGTACAACCTGGCGTACGAGGCCGGCAGCGACATCATCACGGCGTCGATTGGTGGGCCCTCGGGCTGGAGCGAGGATCCCTGGGCCGTGGTTGTGTCGCGCATCGTCGATAACGGCGTTCCCTGCGTGGTGTCGGCTGGCAATGATGGCGCGACGGGTATCTTCTACGCATCGACGGCAGCCAACGGCAAGAAGGTCACGGCCATTGCCTCATTCGACAACACGGTTACCCCGGCGCTGCTGACCAACGCGACTTACACGGTCGACGGCGGTTCTGAGGGTTCCTTTGGGTTCACGTCGGGCGAGCCGGGCGCGTGGGAGGACGTTACGCTGCCGCTGTGGTCTGGCAACACCGACGCGACGGACCCGGCTGACGGCTGCAAGGCCTACCCGGCCGACACCCCCGACCTCTCGGGCCACGTCGTGCTGATCCGCCGCGGTACCTGCACGTTTGTTGAGAAGGCGACCTACGCGGTTGAGAAGGGCGCCAAGTACGTGCTGTTCTACAACAACATCGACGGCACCGTGACGGTTTCCGCGGCCGTTGACGGGCTGACCGCCGTGGGCATGGTGACCGCCAAGCAGGGCGAAGCCTGGATTAAGCAGCTGGCCGCCGGTTCCGAGGTGGTTGTGCACTTGAAGGACCCCCTCAAGAGCGGCTCGTTCTTGGTCGAGAGCCCCAACACCGCGACCGGCGGTTTCCTCAGCGACTACACCAGCTGGGGTCCCACTTATGAGCTCGACGTGAAGCCGCAGTTCGGTACCCCCGGTGGCCTGATCCTATCGACGTACCCGCGTGCTCTCGGTGCGTACGCCGTGCTCTCGGGCACGTCCATGGCCTGCCCCCTGGCCGCGGCCATCTACGCGTTGCTCATCAACACCCGCGGTACCAAGGACCCCAAGACCCTCGAGAACCTGCTCTCGTCCACCGCTAAGCCAAACCTGTTCCGCCTCAACGGCGAGTCGCTGCCCGTGCTGGCCCCCGTCGCGCAGCAGGGTGCTGGTCTGCTGCAAGCTTGGGACGCTGCCTACGCGACGACCCTGCTCAGCGTGTCCAGCCTCGCGTTCAACGACACCGACCACTTCGCCCCCAACCAGGAGTTCACCGTGCACAACACCGGCAAGTCCTCCGTCACTTACCTGCTCAGCAACATCGGCGCGGCTACCGCCTACACCCTCAGCACAGAGGACCCCGTCTACCCGGCGCCCTTCCCCAACGAGCTGGTCTCCAACTACGCCTCCCTTAAGTTCTCCCCTGCGTCCTTCACCCTCCGCTCCGGCCAGCGCAAGATCGTCAAGGTCACCGCCAAGGCCCCCGTCGGCCTCGACGCGAAGCGCCTGCCCGTCTACTCCGGCTACGTCGCCCTCAACGGCTCCGACGGGTCCGCCCTCTCCCTGCCCTACCTCGGCCTCGCCGGCAGCCTGCACTCGGCCACCGTCCTCGCCAAGGACGCCGCCATCATCAGCGCCGCCAGCGACAAGGCCAATGCCCCCGTGCCCGCCAACACCACTTTCACCCTCCCCCCTGCAGGCCACGCCAACGACACCGCCTACGCCGATATCACCGACCAGGTCAAGCTCATCGCCGACCTCGCGCTCGGTTCCCCCTTGCTCCGCGCTGAAGTCGTCTACCTCGGCGGGCCACGCATTCCCCGCGCCCCGCGCGCTGTCGTCAGCGCTGTTGTTAATGCCGCGGCCGCGGCTGGCAAGAACATCGGCCAGCCGGCTGGTTTCCCCATCCCGTATAACCCGCGTGGACCGTTTGTTTACACGTGGGATGGTAAATTGGATGATGGGTCGTATGCGCCTGCGGGGCAGTACAAGATTGTGGTGAAGGCGCTGCGGATCTTTGGGGATGCGAAGAAGGCTAAGGAGTTTGATGTTGCGGAGACGGCGAGCTTTGGGATTCGGTATGCGAAGCTCTAGATGTTTCTCTAATTACCTAAATGTCGAGAGGTGCGGTGAGGTTGAGAGAATGGAGAGATAATGAGCATGTGATGATTGCGTGATTGCGCCGGTGATGGCGACAAATAACGGTAATGCTACCATGGCCGGGCTTCACGCTCGGGCTCGGTCGAGCTCGGACGGGTTCGGCTTCGGGTCTGACTCGCTCGGGTTCGGGTGTCCGCGGGCGATCTTAGAGACCAATGTTTAATGGAATGGTATCTGATGAGTTCTGGAACGTAATGCAAGACATAGTGAGATGGTAATTGATGTGCTCAATCTGTGCAGTCTTGGCGTTGTAAATTTTTTTTCCCTTCTTTTTCTTTTTCCGTGACAGTGTCTCTCGTTGCTGAGTGTCCAAAGTCAATGTCTTACCGACATTCCAACCCCCTTTTCCAGATTGATTCCCAATTCCAGATTTTGATTCCCGAGTTAAGAGTCATTTCACTCGGGTTCCAAATTCGGGAATTCTGGAATCCCAATCGGGATGATGTTTGTGCTGAATCGCTGTGTTGATCTCGCTTCGCTAGCAAACCTGGCTAATATTGTCATCTTTCTTATTATGTACTGTATGTACACAGTATGCAGCATGCAGCCTTCAGCTAACATTATCCTGGGAAGAGACGGCCTGAATGCAAACACCATCATTCCGTTTCTGCCTTTTTATTTGGTAACGTTGAGCGATTCAGCTTCGGCTTCACGAGTTACCTTGCCGTTTCCATGTAAACAAGCATGATCAAGCGCGCCGCCGGCGAAGAGACTAATGTCAACCTTGACAAATAGGGAAAGGCAGCATCAAGAGAAAGAGAGAAAAAAAAAACAAGAAAAATCCAAGCGCGCCACGTGAAATTGAAATGAAGGGTGTGCCAATCCCTTAGCCGCCCACGCGGGTGAGGCTGATCGGTGATCACTGATTAGTGGAGGTTGAAGTGCAAGTTTTGAGGTTTGGGGCCCCAAACTAACGTTAGCGTCTGTCGCCGTCTGGCAAGACGGGACGGGAAGGCAGGGAAGAGGCATGGACTTGGCCTCACCAGGTTTTTTCTTCTTTTATTGTGGTATTGCTGAGATGGGACGAGGCTAGATCGGATTTGGTCGCTTTTCAGGTTTC
Organism: Dichotomopilus funicola; assembly: GCF_033296635.1. Classification (NCBI taxonomy): domain Eukaryota; kingdom Fungi; phylum Ascomycota; class Sordariomycetes; order Sordariales; family Chaetomiaceae; genus Dichotomopilus; species Dichotomopilus funicola. The sequence continues at coordinate 115,917 of NW_026944098.1, read as the reverse complement.
CACAGGACAACGCTCAGAACGGCGTCAACAAGCCAGTTGATCTAGTGGCTGGACTATGAAGCGCACGCTGGCCGAGTGGCATGCAGCCTCCCAGAAGGGGATATCTACACTACTGTACCGACCGGTTCAGCACAGCAGGCCTCAGTCAATGACTACCAGGAACAAACACCCAAAGATCAGACGGACAAGGAAGCGTTCGTTGATGTCTAACGGGATCGACGTCGCCTGACACAAGGCAGGCAGGGGGTCAAAGGTTCAGGGTCCGGGGTTGAAGATCAGAGTGGAGTGGAGTTGTGAGGATTTACGGAGTGAACGACTGACGGATCAACTGCGGGAGAGATGCGAGCAGACCGATTCGAGCGGATGAGAGGGTTTGAGGGAGAAGGAGATCGAAGAACTGGGTTGATGAGGGCGCAGATCGGAGGATACATTGGCGTGTTAACTACCCTAACTCGTGTAGTGTAGTGGAGTGTAGTGCAGCTTGCCTGGCAACTGGGTAGGGAGTTGACCGATTTCGCCATGGAGCTGGGTCCACGAGCTGAGATGCGCAGAAGGGACCAGATCCGTTCAACCGGGTCAACAACACCAACAATGCCGGACAACCTCGGAACGACAGCCTCGGATGAGATCGTGAGATTCTAGGCCGGGTCAAAGGCCGGATCGGATAGGGACGGAAGGCAGGAGGAGAGATCAAAGCGACAGATGCCCGGGACCCGAGGACTCCAGAGTCCCACCGCCCGAATCCACTTCACGATCTGGACCGTGGAGGTCGCGCGCGGACACACCAACGGTTTGGCGAGTTGCCTCTTTCGGCCAACGTAGATCAGAGCCGCAGAGGTGCACCATGCACCAGATTGCAAGCCAGATGCGAGTTTGTCAGTCCGTCCGATGCAGGAGCGCGCTGACGAGCACCTCAGATAACGTTAGTATAGTGTAGATGCTACGGCAGTTACTGCGGAGTCGGGTGTTGAGATCACTTGGCATACTTCTTGACTCGCTGTATCGACTCGCAGACACAGGGAAAAGTGGTGTCGTGGGCTTGGCTGATAAGAGCGGATGCTGGGCGGTTGTGCAAAGTGGTATCCGAGCGGCTCATCTGCGCATCAGGAGGCGAGTGCGCAGGGAAGAACCCGCGAGGGAGTGTTCACGGGATAGGATCTCGGATCTGGAATAACTAATGTACTGTGTACATACTTACATGTGAAGTTGGGCGCAGTTGTGGAGATGATACACAGAAAAGAAACATGCGAGGATTGTAAGGTTTGTCTGGTTGGATGAGATGCCAGAACGCCCCCACGAGCCCGGCTTGGAGCAAATCATTAGAATGATGTGGTTCTGAAACATTGTCCATGGGTTCAGAGGTTGAGCGCGAGGGCGTTTTTTGGCTGGCGGATACACGTGTACAAGCCTCTGTCAACTTCGCTATGTATGTACACCGCTCCAAAGATTCGAGGAATTCTCCCCGGGGAGGAATAAACAATGGCGTACAAAATATGAAAGGGCCATAGCAACTCAAGCGAAAGGGCGGTGGATATCCTGGGATTCGCTTCTTGGAGATACGAGTAATGTTAGCCAACGGGAGTCGGTTGACCGCGGAGGCCGCAAAGGAAAGCGAACGTGGTTTGCTTTTTCGTTTGATGAGACCGCCGTCCAGCCGCAGCGGCAACGAGCAAGTGGCAGGGGCTGGGCCTATTTCTGTGATGTTTCGGGAGTCTGGCTCGGCAGCAACACAGTATCAAGGGATCCGTCTCTCAGCGGGCCAAAAAGTCGGTTTGGCACTGTTGAATCTCGCCCGGGGTTCATGGAAATTATTAGGTGTCGCGCCTAACCGTTGCGTGTGGCTGCTTGGGTCCCGTTCCTGTGTTTGGGGGGTCGATCCTGATCAGAGCTGCACCCTCATGGGATCAAAAGAGGAAAAAATGGGTGGTAAACAGACGCTCGCAGGTCACACAGCGCTGTCAAATCCTCGATGCATCCGATTGTGTTGCATTCACAGAGCCATTGACGTCGACGCGAGCAGAAACTCCAAGCGGCGAGCGCTGAGAGGCTCAACAGCCAGCAATGATGGTGGATGATGGACAGGGGAGAAAGAGAGGGGATGCAGTACCTTTCCGGGTTCAAGGTCCCACGCAGGGGATCACAGGCGGAAGTTACCACTCACAACCCTGACCCGCCTGAGGAAAACCCGAAGTTGACAGGGGTCCGGGGCCCAACAGTGTTCGGCAAGTCTGCATGATCTCCCCCTTTCTCCATAGCCTCCACAGACTCCACAGAGAGACCACAGCGCACTGACTGCACAGCACACAGTGCTGGTTGCAGGCCGGCAAATCGAGGTTGCTCCGAAAATTGTTGATTGTGGTTTGCTCTTTCCCCTGGCGATGCTCCACTGGAGAGTGCAATCACACAGCGGGAGCCCCCGTTGTTGAGTCCCCCCTTTTCACTGGAACCCCGGGAGCCCAGGAAAAGAGTTACCGTCGCGAGATACGGACCGCCAAGTCGTGCGGTGAGTCTGCACTCTGCAGAGTTGTGCAGCAAGTGTTCGGAGAAAACTCCAGCACCTGGAGCCGAGGCTGGAAGAGTCTAGCCGTGCCTGCCAGAAAAGGAAGAAAGACTAACTACACCAAACTATCGTTTCAAGCCTGTGCTCTAACTATTCCACCGCCTTAGGACAAGAGTACGTGTAGTTGATTTTTTTTTTTTTTTTTGGGGCACAATGCAAATGCAGGTACGAGACGCCACGAGGCCTTGCACTGTTGGTTATTGCTTGGTCCAGGCCGACGCCGTTGGATCCAGGTTGCCGCTTCGAGTCATAGGGCTGGCGATCATCCCGGGTGTGCGGAGCCGGGCGGCGGGCTATTGGGATCAGCGGGAAACACCATGCTCAGAGGGGAGTCCATATCCCGGGAAGCATGCCCCTTTGCGGCGCCGCACACTGTCTGTTGCTTGTTGTTGACGGTTGGACGGCTGCGGTCCTGTGGTCCAGCATTTCAGGCATGAGACCCTGGTTCGATCCCGGGCTTGCGGAGACCATCAGAGAGAGAGCACAGGGGGAGCTGGCATGTCCATCACCATCGGGCACCGTGCAGGCCGCAAGGCGAACTGGCGGTGCGGATGTGGCGGCCAAGACGAGAGGGAGTGAGCGAAAGAACCCGGCCAAGTGAACCCGGGCCAGAGGACCGTCACGGTTTATCGATCGGAGTCAGGGGAGAATACGACTCAGGAAGCTGGACGGCATCAAAGTATTAATACCCTCTGATCTCCCTCGACTGGAACACTTCCCTCTTTCCTCACCACCACGCTCACAACATCCAACTCTTCGAGAGTAGTCGTTCTTTTCAACCCACCTTCATTCAATCACAGTCACTCCTTCAGACTTTTCCAACCCAACCACATTTCTTTTTCAAGAAAACTCAAGCCACAACCCCAACCGTCAACATGAAGTTCTTCGCCACCGCTTTCGCTGCCTTCGCCGTCGGCGCCATGGCCGCCCCGGCCGCTCTCCAGGCCAAGCGCTGCGACGACTGCGACGCGACCCCCGTCCCGGTCCCCAGCTGCGGCGGCAAGCCCCCTGTTGTCCACGCCGGCGCTGATGTCGATGTGGATGTCGATGTTGACGTCCATGTCAACGCCGATGTCATCGTGGTCGTCAAGACCGTCGTCGACGTCACCGTCGAGGTTGAGGCCAAGGTCCAGGCCCAGCTCGATGTGATCGCCAAGATCGTCGCGGCTGCCGAGATCGATGTCGACCTTCTCGTCAAGGCCCTCGTCGACCTCAAGGTTGACCTGGCCGTTCTCCAGGCCGCCGTGCCCAAGCTGGCTGGTCTCCTCCTCGATGTTGATGTCAACGTCTCCGCCGATCTCGAGGTTGTCCTTGGCCTGCTCCTCAAGGTCGAGGCCCTCATTGCTAAGGTCGAGGTCGAGCTCAAGGCTCTCCTTGACATCGATGCTGGTATGTTTCTCCTCTTCGAGGCTCCGAGTTAACCTCCCTTGTGCGATCAACACTAACATACTGCAGCCATCCTCGCCAAGATCCACGTCCACCTCACCGCCTGCTTGAACATCGTCGTTGCCATCACTGCCCCCATCGTCAACTTCGCTCTCGCCATCGTTGCCAAGCTCCACGTCGTTGCCGATGTCAAGGTCATCCTTGGCAAGATCACCGCCTGCATTGGCAACATCAACGGCACTATCAACCTCGTCACCGGCCTCCTCGGCTCGGTCCTCTCCATCCTCCACCTCTAAATTCCTTTTCCACGGTGTTTAGACCTGGCGGCGGCGGGAGCATAAATATTCGGGGGTTTCAACGATGACGGCCTATGAAATGTGGTTGTGAATAGAGATACCCAGGGTGTGTGGGCGGCGTTCCGCGGGGAACCTGTCTGCGCACGGCAAATGAATCTTTTTTGTTGTTGCCTTGAAAAAGCGGTTGTTTTTATCTTTCTAGTGTATTTATTAATGTATAATTTTAAACCCCAACCGTGTTCCTGCGACGTGATTGCTTCTCAACCATAATCAACTCTATCCCTAGCCGCTTTTATCAAAGTCCCATCTCTCCTAGTATGCTTCGATATCCGGCACGGTGCTACACCACTCTTGATCACAGCGCGGTAGATCCTCCTGACGTGACCATTTCCACTGGGAAATCACCATCCCGCTTTGCCCCTGCCCTCACCCTTGTTTCATTTTCTTGTTCCTCAGCGACCGTGAGTGGTCGGGCACAGCCGCGACGGTAACTAGTTAACTTCATGAGGTACTCTGTCGTTAATCAATTAATCCCGCAAACATCTTGAGCATTTAATTGTCTTGGTCTAATTGTAACGTTAGACTTCTAACGATTGCGGGTGGGGAAATGCCTTTCGCACGACAGACTGTTTCGAAAAACCCTCTGTTTTTTGTTTTTTGTTTTTTCCAAAACTTTTTCTAATTATCAACGTTAGTTAACTCCTGTCAGAAGAAAAACTGCATCGAGAAAACAACTGAAGACACCTTTTAATGCCTCCCGTCGAATGCATTGGTTAATAGTTTGAGATTCGACCGCGTGAATTAAGTATCAAGGAGCCGTTGACCACGCGCTACTCAGAGTATCCAAGGTCATGGCTATTACGGTAGTAATTGGGCCGGTAGCTGCACAGGACAGGTTTGTCCAGCATACTTATAAACATAATCTTCAACGCAACCAACGTTACTATCACAGCAAGTTAAGAACTGAAGTAGAGATAATTGACGGGCACCAGCCTCGAGCTTCATCGGAAACGGCCTTTTTTTACACATGCTTCAGAAAAAACGTATTTGCTGCATTTTGGAATCACTGAGCTTGATTAATTACCAGCACTGTCAGTTGCCATTTCGACACAATAATTGGAGCAAAGATGGGTGTCACTAATTTGCGAGTTTTATTTTTACTAATTTGGTTTAAGACTTATAGCAAGGGCCTGTTTGATACAGCTCTGTTACCAGATTCATCTGGTCTGGCTAAAATAGCAATGGTACTAATAGTAGGGGGCCAGGCGATTTACGTCTGGTTCGTTGAGGACACGCCGACAAACTCAGCGGCCTGGTCTAACACGTTTTGTATGACGACTTGTGTGTTGCTTAAATCTTATGCTCACAAAAGTCTTTATTTAATAGACGGTGACGTTGAAGAGACGACAAACGAACAAGGATCGAGCGCATCGACGGTTACTACTATGTAAGTCGATAGACTGCATCGAGCCCACCGCTACTCTTCTCTGAGGGAATTAACTCCAACTTGGCCACTGAGAAAACAGTACTTGGGCCGGGCATGGAAAATGTGATTTTAGATCGCATTTACTGTGTAGGTAATGGAGGAAGCGGGTGCGCTGGTGGTGAAATTTTGCGGAGTGTCTAGTGCATCGAGATATATCTTGTCAAAGGTACTTTTCAAAGGTACTCGCAAGCAAGAACCCCCCCATACACAACGTTGCCAAGGGGACCGGACCAATCCTCATACCTGTCCTCAATTCGCTCGATAATTCCATGCGGGCCACAGTAATGGCAGAAATGCTCTCTTGGAGCTTCGGACCCGGCATTCCACTTCGAGTTATGCCCAGCCCACCTTTCCACATCCCACCGGTTCACCTCAACATACCGGCGGTCACTCGCATAGAAGACTGCTGGGGGTTTGACTGCCGGCCTTTTGATCTTTCCCGTGGTAAATGCCCGGTATCTCGGATTGCGCTTGATCCGATAGTCGATAAGCCACAGAGTGAAGTGATCCTCGATACCATTACTCATGGCGAAGTCGTCGATGAACTCCGCTGCAGGCCCTTCCCGGTGGTGACTATCATGGGCCACTTCATCCCACGCGGGATCGTATTCTAGAGCCATGTGGCGTTGAGAATGGTTTGCCGCCTCCGCCTTACGAAAGCAGTGCATAAAAAACTCCCATATAAAATCCCAGCGGACTTTTAGAACATCGTGCGCCTGTATGATGAACAGATCGTGAGCGGGGAAGACGGTGAGATAACGGGGTTCGTAGCCATCGAGGAAGGCTGAAAATGTGACCGTCTCTGGGAGATTGAAGCGGCCTCGCCGCTTCCGGAGGGCTTCGACTTCTGACGGGGTCCATGTGCCTCGTCGGCGTACTGGGTTTTGGAACTCAGCCTCGATGACGAGGAGTGATTCTTTACAGGCCGTCCAAAGACCACTGTCGATAAGGTAAGTTGATGGGTTATTTTGTTTCCATGAGACGGGAGTTGTTGCTTGTAAGGCCAAGCTATAGTCCGCGCTCCTGGGCAGGCACCGCGGCGCGGCAAGACGCGACGGCGAGAGCCGCCAGGGAGCATTTTTGGAAACGACTTCGTATTCCAGATAGGTGTGATCTCGATCATGGACGCGGTAAAGTCTGAATACGTGCGCTCCCGGGAGAAATGGTCGGACTGCAAGCTTCCAGATATAGTCTCTGAGCTCCCATGGGAGATGGAGGAAGTAATGAAAAACTCCCCGCATTTTCGGGTCGATGGCACATGCCGCGGCATGGACATCCGGAGAGTGAATAAAGTGATGCCTCATGTTTTGAGATGGAGCCGTCCTCGTGGCTTGCGAGCTATTAGTAGGTGACACACCATACACAGCAGTGACAGCATGAGGAAAGTGTACAGTACATCATTACGTCGTGATGGTTCCCTCTGTTGACAACAGACGTCCGTTGCCAAGCAACTAAAACGATGCCTGGTCTCTGAACTCAAAATGCAGCTTACAAGTCCCGTTGCTAAACAGACTCAACTCGGCGGGGAAGCAACCGGAAGCTGGGAAGAGTTGCGATGCAAGAGGCCGGTGAAAGGGAAAAGGAGATTCCGGTAGTCAGGTGATCTTAACTCAACCCCACTTCTCCGACGAGGTATGGGTATGTCTCGTCGGTATGTATCACATACATACCTACAATACAGCCCCTTGTCCCTTCTGAGCTAAAGGAGGCAGAGAACGTCTCTCCGTGACGAACACGGGGGGTGACGGCACGGTGGCATTCGTGTTCTTCGGTTACCCATTCTTCCCCGCCATTTCGTTCATGGGGATGTCTCGCTTTCCCGGCTCAAAGGGTTTCACATGAACTCGAAAGCCCGCGCTTATGTCTGGAAACCCGGTCTTTTCCCAATGTGTGCATTCGATCAACCGGCAACCGGCACACAACCGCGTACTGTACGTGTACTCGGTATTCCCACAACCTGGAAATCCACTCAACATTCTCATCCGAACTAACACGGAGAATAGGAATTTGGAAACGTGCATTCTCCAGTATTTTTTCATTCCTCCGTTGCCATTACGAGCTTTGCGCAACGATCCTCCAGAGCCCTTGTCAGCTTATTCGAGCACAAGCCACATAAAAAAGGATCCGTGTGTCGATTTCCTGTGTTGTGTTTGGCCCACGGAGTTTCCGGTCGATCATCGAGGTGGCTCGTGGTTGTTCACCGGAACCACTGGGGCGCTGGACGCTACGTCACATCCCCAAATCGCTAACACGACTGGCTTGACTGGGTAGAAAACGATCCCTGGGCGGCCTGTGAAAACGCGTTGGAGCGTTGGACGTTGTGCGACTTCGTTGGCATCGTGGCATGTGGTTGGACACCTTTAACACCGCCCCCAGGATTCCAGCGGGCTCGTCCAGTCACACGGCGCAATGTCGACCCGTCCATCCCGCGCACCGTCCGGGATTGGTTATTTTTAAGTTTTTGACAAGCTTGCAAGGCTGGGGCACTCCGGAATACGAGGCGCGCCAAGCCATGCGGCATCATTCCTTCCCGTACCCGGCACCGGGACTCTGGGATCCTTTTTATGGTGTTGTTCGTGAGTGCATGTGTCGAAATCCGTATAAATGATGGGGTGGTCGAGATGAGAACGAGAAGAATATCTTGACTTATCCAGACAACTGCAACTTGACCACACCTATTCATATCATTCAATCAATCTCACCATCTCAACCATTCCTTGAGCGTATCAAGCCCAACATCCATAACAACAACCACCATGAAGTCCTTCACCTCTGCCGTTCTCCTCCTTGCCGGCCTTGCCGCCGCCAGCCCGGTGCAGAAGCAGAGCCCCTACGAGGTCACCCAGTTTACCGCCAGCAAGACGCACAACAGCGGTTACTGCACGTAAGCTTTCCCATGCACACATCATCCCGAGTCTCATAATTGGGAGTAGTACTCAGTTAATCATGCCACTACTTGATTGCTAACAAGCCTGCTTTGCCTAGATTCTCCTTCGACGTCTCGACCCACGGCATCGCAGAGCCCGCCCACTGCACTGCCTCAGCGGACGCCGGCTTCTCAGGCGCGACCTACCTCGCGATGATCTACGAGGGTCTCGGCAAGTGTGACAACGCCGACGTCACCTGGACGTTCTACCAGCCCTCCGCCGTCGAGACCGCCCCGCCCAAGGATGCCACCCTGAACGTGACCATTAACGGCGTCCGCGGCATCTACACCATCCCGGGCAGCGACATCACGGCCAGCTTGAACGACCCGCAGAACCCGTTCGACAACGATGTCTCGTACACGGGGCCCAAGGCTTTCAGCATCACTAAGTTTGTGAAGGTTGAGGAACAGGAGTAAAGCCGGGTTTTATCTAGTGTTACGGTCTTAGGTTGGAGTTGCATATGATTAGAGTATTAGACTAGAGACTGGTTGTCTTCTTTTTGGGGGGTAGTTTGAGGCACTAGCCCAAGGGTTTAGGCAGGCCTAATAGGGATACAAATATACCCACGTACTTCACCTTTTTCATGTTGAGAAAGTATAATGATACTGCCCGTTGCGCCACATTATCTTCGACTTAGCTGTGCCGGCTGGTTTCTTTGTCGTGTTGTTAACTCGGTTGACAGCCGTCACTTTTAAGCCACGTTGCAGCATGGGCAATCGATGACAGAGTGTTTCCGACGGTGCCTGAGACGGCTTTGAATTGGGCAAGGGAAAACGGGAGGCGTTGTTGAAAAAAGGAAATAGAGAGGAGAGAGGGAGAATCCAAAACCACGCCACCATCGGCGTCTAATAACTAAGAGACGAGCCCCATCGTTCATCATTAATGAAAAAGAAAAGTCAAAAAGCTCACTGCCCACCTGATCCCTTCCAGGGAGGGGGAGTGGAACAGCTACGAAAACCCGGTGGTTTTGCTTCGGGCGCCCCAGACAGGAATCAAACCTGCGAGGGCGGGGGTGGAGGGCACATCGGGTGTGCCCACGCCCCTCCAACTGCACTATTCGGTAGTTTGGGGTGGTACTTGGGGGGGCGTTGGAAGGGACTGCGAAAACCTTGTTGATAAAGGGGTGGCGGTTTGGGACGGAAGGAGGGAGCAGCGATGACCTCGAGTCACGGGATTACGCCGGCACAAGGGCTGTTTTGTGTCTGCGATGACCTGGACCGGGGGAATCATGATGTGCTGCTCCGTCAAAATCTCTTCGAGACTACTGTCCCTGATGCTTCCATTCGTTTGGGCTTCGGTCTCCTCCTCTTGTGCTCTCCAGCTCATACGCTGTTCAGTTTGCGGCTCGTTTTATCCTCCTTTCGTTCGGCTAACGAACAGCCTCGAGCTAGCTGCCCGGCTGAGGTTCGAGGGGTATGTGAACCTCGCTTCTGTTGTGCGCTGAGCAGCAGGATTAAGGAGCGGAGGAGAAACGCGCTCAGGAGAGGAGAGGGATGATGTGCGTGGTGCAGATCCGCGCGCGGTGAACTGATGAAAGCTACGTTGTCTATGTGGGTATCCGTCATTATATTGTTTTCGTAGCGCATACGATACATATCTTCTTCGCCAGAGTGTCCTCTTTGTAGTGGATCGCGACCGCCGCCTTTCAATAGCCATAGTGACAAGCCATGAAACCCAAGTCCCAAACATGCTAAACGCCATATCCCGGCCGAAGTACACTCATCAGAAAACTGTCATGTATGTTTTATTTCCATCATCACACTCAGAGAAGCGCAGCGCCAAGCACAACCATAGCCGCGGTCACGGCCAGGCTACCCAGAGGCAAGCTCCCGCTGGGGATGTATAGCGCGGACGCGGCGCCGGTCGATGTCGATTGCGAGGGCGAAGGGGAGGTCGTCGTGCCGGACCCGCCGTCGAGCAAGGCAGTCAGGCTAGCGTCGTTGACGAAGCTGCCGGTGACTTGGGTCCCGTTCGTGCAGCTCTTGGGGGCGTCCGCGGAGCCGGAGACAAAGTTGACGGCGGCACACTGTGAGCGAAAATTACTCGGTTAGCACAGGAGGTTCCTGCGCGAAAGGAAGAGGTTGGGGAAGCCGTAGCTTTAGAGAAGACCATACCTGGAACAGGAACCCATCGGGCGCAGCACAAGCGATGCTAATAAACCCCTTCTTGCCCGCCCACTCCTTGGGAGCCGTCACGACGGGCTCACAGAAATCGCCGCGAAAGCTTTGTTGCACAATCGGGAAGAGCTGTGTCCACTTGCCCTCGGCCTTGGAGTCGAGGGTAGCGCGGACCAGGAAATTGGCCTGAGGATGGCCTAGCTGCCAGTGGACCGAGTCGCCGCCGACGTGGAAGTCAGTCAGGTCGTTCTTGCTCAGGTCGGGAACGCCACCACCGCAGGGCGCGTTAGGTTCGAGCTCCTCATTCATGTTGTCCCCCTCGAGCGGTTTCGGCGTGTCCAGGCTGAAATGGGCGTTGACGGAGGAAAAGAGGAAGAGGCCGGCGGCCAGGAGCGAGCGGAGCGGAGCCATGGCAGATGTTTAGGGATGGTGAGGTTTTGTTTGGTGGTAAGGACGGGACAACGACGGCGGAGGAATTGGAGTCGGGGAGAGATGCACGGTCTGTGAAACTTGCTGATGGAGGACAGGAACGCGAAGGGGATGGGAGGGGGATCAACGGCTTTTGAATGGGGCGCGACGTCTTAAGTTGGAGCAGAGGGGGCGGCAAGGTTGCTGGGGTTCGGTGACATCTGTATCAGTTGTTCCTGAGAGCTGTCAGCGCGGTGAGCTCAGTCCGTGACAGGCGCCCCTGGTCGATTGACCTCGGTCTGATCAATTGAGCCAGAGCTCCAACCGTCAAGGTCGAGCCGTTGTCCGGCATGGCCCTTGTGGATCCCGGGTTGCCCATCCAGCCCCTCCGTCGCACCGCTCCATTGATTTGGGAAGCTGGAACCGGTTTCGCAACTGGGTACGGACTAGTTGGGTCAATTCAATACTCCGATTGATGACAATCCTGCGGCGGACCTGCATCTCAGGCGACGGGCTCAGGCGAGCTCATCATGGAGGCTGGGGCTGCAACCTTGACGCGTGGGAAGCTGCTCCCAAGCTCTTAGGGTTTGGGTCGAGACGAGGTTACAAAGTTGTGTCCGGATACCCGTCCACTAGCGGTTCCTTTGTGAGCCATGGAGCATGGATGCTTGCCCCGCATCTGCAACCACCACGCCAAGCTCCGGCACTCGCGTGGGTTCTCCCCACTGCGGAGAGAGTTCAATTTTCTTGCATCACTTCCACGACGCTATAGCGACAAACCCGCCCGAAAACAGAGTAAATCATTTAAACACCGCAGTGAAACCCGAAGCAGAGCTCCAAATATACTCGACGGACTTCATCGACAACGGAAGTTTTGGGTTTTGTGATACAAGATCGAACTGAGAGTGGGGCGCGGGGGGCAAGCCACACACGGGCAGGCTCGAGCAGGCTAACCGTATCAGGCATCGTTCCTGACCTTCCGAGCGAGTTTGAGCAAATTGTTCTCCCGTGCCGTTGGATTTTTGGAGCCTGCTTCGACTTGCCCACCACTCACAAACGCATGCTCGTCTCCAACATGCTCAAAACGCTCCCAAACCAGCTCAGGAGGAAGGCACGGCTGCCCAGCAAAAATTGGAACTCCCCATCCCACGTTCTGTTTCCGAACTTTCTTGCTGGTCGTGTGCCCCCTCTGTTAGCCCGATGAGTGATTCCAGTGTGCTCCCCTCACAAATCCCGCGTGGCAACTGTAACATGAGTGGGGTTTTCTGAGCGGGTCGTGAGCGCAATATGAGTTTCTGCAAGTTATGTCGTGCTCATGTCTGGGCGGATGATGCGTAGCTGATTAACAGGGTTTCACTCATTCATTCACTACCGACCTCTGGGACGTTGATGAACATCGACCGAACATACTGCCTAACGCCTTCTTGCTTCGCCCGCTATCCGGAGCTTCCGAGCTCTTAGCTCGTCGAATTGTTGCCCACGATTCCCATCGGCATTGAGGACTGAGACCATCCAACTCCTAGGATAAATACGGCGCGAGACAGCGGACGAGAGCCGGGCCTAACACGTCCCTGCATTTCGGGATATTCGCGGCGGTAGACGGCCCCCAACGCGTCCGGAGCGCTGAGGCCAGTACCCTGATACGACGCCGCGTCGTGTGAGCCGTTATCGACACCACACGAGGCTTGCCGCTACCCCATTTCAAGCGTTCTCCCAGTTGGAGGATGATTGGGTGCGGAGTAATATAGCAGCCTGGTTGCCAATTATCCGCAGACGAGCAGAACTTTCCGAGCGCCCTAATCACTAACTCACTCTTCACATCAACACCCACGTGGTAAGGCTGCGAGCGCAGCCCTACGAGCCGGCAGGATGGACGGCATGGATATGGGGTCGAGTATGTTCTCCGGGGTGAACATGGACCTGGCGCGCCGGTACTGGTATACCGTCGCCGGATTCGTGGGAGCGCTTGTGATCATTCGGGGAGTCAACTTCTTCAAGGCGCAACAACGGTGGGTTGATGATGATCTCTTTCATTAGTGATATTTCTGGAGCCGTTTACTGATTGCTTGAACGCAGGCTACGGACAAAGGCCGCTCGCTCAGTCGAGTACCCAACAAAACCTAGCAACTGGTTCCTGGAACTATGGGCCACCCTCACCGCCGTTGCCCGAGAGGTCAGCTCGTCGCAGCTGCACATTCCGTTCCGCGGCTTCTCGTGGCTTTCACCGCCGCCACTCGGCCGGGTTATTGCCCTGCTGGTCTACTGGATCGTCATCATCTACATGATGGCCAAGGATGTCGTTGTCAATGACGTTTTCTATTGGGAGCGCATCGGCTACCGCAACGCCTGGGTCACCGTCAGCCAAGTGCCATTGCTTTACTTGCTGGCCTCCAAGTGCAGCATCATTGGCTTCCTGGTCGGTACGAGCCACGAGCGGCTCAACTGGCTCCATCGATGGGTCGGCCGCACTATGTTCATCAGCGCCACTGTGCATGGCTGGCACTTTTACACCGACTGGGCACGCACCGACTATGTCGAGTACGAGCTGAAGATGATGCCAACCGTCAAGTACGGCTTCGGCGCCTGGGCGGTCTTGCTGTGGACACTCCTCTCCGGGCTCGCCCCGCTCCGGCGCATGGCTTATGAGATCTTTGTACTGCAACATCTCCTCAGCGCCATCTTCTTCCTGTGGCTTATTTCGGTCCACGTCCCGGCGACCGCTCGGTACAACGTCTGGTTCGCCGTCGCGGCGTTCAGCTTCGACCGCGCCTGCCGCCTTGCCTTGCTCCTGTGGCAAAATATCAAGGTGTTCCCCGACAAGAGCAAGTGCCGTGGCGGGCAGCGCATCGGACACCAGGCGCAGCTCAAAGCCGTCGGTGATTCCATCACCGTCATCACGATTAAGGACGTCCACTTCAAGTGGCGACCGGGACAGCATCTCTACCTCTGGGTGCCTCGTGTTGGCCTGGCCGAGGCGCACCCGTACACCATCGCATGTGCGCACCAGCTCGCCGGCACATGCATTTGTAACAGCATCCAGCTTGTGGTCCGAAAGCACAACGGCTTCTCGCGTCGCCTACATGAGTTTGCATCGCGGACCGATAAGAGCGAACATCGAACCGTGTTTGTATCGGGGCCGTACGGAGCGCCGCCGCGATGGGATATTTATGAGACGATCGTGCTGATCTCTGCATCGACCGGCGCCTCGTTTACACTACCGATTTTGGAGGGGTTGTTGCAGGAAAAGAGCACCAACTGTGTGAAAAGGGTGGATTTCTTGTTGGCAGCACGGCAAGGGGATGAAATTGGGTTTTATGTTTCGCGTCTGCACGAACTAATTGAGCGTGCGAGCGAGGCTGGGATTGAGCTGAACGTGCACGTTGCTGTGACGCAGGGGCTGTCACCGCATTCGTCCCGGGATGGAGATAGTGGCGGAAACGGAAATGTCGAAACCGCGTCGGCCTCTTCGTCGGGAATTAGCCAGGTGGATGAGAAGGGACAGCAGCCATCGGGACCACAGCAACAAACATCCCCACAACCACGGCTTAGCCCCCTTCAGAAACGAACAACGACCACCAGCCACACCAGCACCGACTCGCACGTCTTCCACTCGTCAGTCCGTCCCGACATCGAGGCATTCATTCGCGGGCCCGTTGAGGCGACGGGTGGGGAGACTAGCGTGGTGGTTTGCGGAGGCCCTTCGCTGGTTGCGCGGGTGCGGAATTCCGTGACCGGTTTGTCGAACGAAAGGGCGGTGCATAAGGGAACGGGGGCACAAGGGATACATTTATTTGCGGAGGAGTATAGTTTTTAGTTTAGCGTTGCAGCATGGTCCTTTTATTTACACTAGTTGGATACCAATTTATGCGCTTGATTTGTTTCGGGACAGCCCGTTTTGATGTGTTGCTTTTGTCAGGGGGTCTTGAATAGCGGTCGATAGCCCTGGGAACCCTAACCCTCGTCGTCAACAGCTCGAGCTGGAAAGGTGAGCCTCACCTTTCTTACCCCTCTCTCACCTCGGTGAGGCCCTGCCAAGCTGCATCTCAGCCCCCCTCTGATTGGCTTCGGGACTTCAAGTGGCCCTGAAAGTTTTTGGACCAACTGCTACCAACCGTCCTGTGCCGCGCTTCTATTTGAGTCACCTAACAGGCCTTGAAGGAAGAGTCACCGAATCGCATTGTGGCCGAATAAAAGGTTGGATTTGCGAGGGTTGGTTTCTCATGAAGCTGTACCCGGCCGTCCGATTCTCTTTGTCCTCTTCTCCTGGGGCTGCTCTTTTTTTGTCTAGATCCCAGAGCGGTGCATTCACCTTGTGCAGGACTCGAACTCCGTTTTCGCGTCGTCTCGCAGCACTTCCCCACCCCGCGCAGTGCCCCTCCATTTTCGGTTTTGCCTTTTCCCACCAACATCAACAGCAACACCACTACCACCAAGATTGCCGGTATCACCAACGGCAACGCCACTGCCGGCCAGTTGAACAAAAGCCCACCAATTTTCAACCCTCGATATCTCGAACCCCTCCTATCCGTGCAATCTCGACGACGAAAACGAGGCAATCTGCCCCCCTCCACCCCACCATGGAGCAGCTCGCGCAGAAAGTCGGCGGCTTGAGCCTCGACGCCCTCGCCGAGAAGTATCCCAACTGCTTCCCGGATCTGAACCCGTTCGATTTCTACCGCGCCCATTTGTCCAATGTTCTGGCCGATATCACGGGAGTCGAACCCAAGATCATCTTTGGGGCGCTCTCGTGGACATCAAGTCTCGATAAGGGAGACTTGATCTTGGCTGCACCGGCGCTGCGCGTCAAGGGGAAGAAGCCGGATGAATTGGCGAAGGAATGGGCTGAGAAGGTGGGGGTTCACTCGGATTTGCCTTTTTTTGCTCTTGTCACCGAGGGCATTGGCTTGGGTTGAGTTGGCTGTTACTAACTGATGGGTTTTGCAGTTCCCGGAAAACGACCCGCTCTTCCAGAAGCCGACTGTGGTCAACTACTTTATGCCCTTCTACCTCAAGCCCGCCCCCGCCGTCGAAACCGTTATTCCCCTTATCCAAAAACAGGGGGCCGAGTTTGGCAACAACAAGTCCCTGGGCCTCAAAGACCCCAAGGACCCCAGCCAAGGAAAGAAGCGCATCATCGTTGAGTTCAGCTCACCCAACATCGCCAAGCCGTTCCACGCCGGTCATCTGCGCAGTACCATCATCGGTGGCTTTCTATCGAATTTATACCAAGGCGCGGGATGGGACGTGGTGCGAATCAACTACCTCGGCGACTGGGGTAAGCAGTACGGCCTGTTGGCGTTGGCATTCGAGAGATACGGCGATGAGGCGGCGCTCGAAGCGGACCCGATCAACCACCTGTTCCAGCTGTACGTGCGTATCAATAGCGACATGACGGCAGAGAAGGAGAATATCGAGAAGCGGAAGCAGGACGGCGAGGATGTGACAGAGCTCGAGGCCAACAGCCTGGACGAGCAGGCCCGTCGCTACTTCAGGTTGATGACGGACCGAGATCCGGCGGCGCTGGCGCAGTGGCAGCGCTTCCGCAACCTCAGCATCACCCGGTACCAGGAAACGTATGCGCGCCTTAACATCCACTTTGACGAGTACAGCGGCGAGAGTCAGGTACCAGAAGAGAGGATGGCAGAGATTGGACAGGAGATGCAGGACAAGGGTATCAGCAAGGAGGACAAGGGCGCCATGATTGTCGACTTCCAGGAGCTGGTGCCGGGCAAGGAAGGCAAACGGCTGGAGAAGCCGATTGTCAAGAAGCGCGACGGCACAGCGTTGTACTTGACGCGTGACATCAGCGAGCTGCTGGGCCGCCACGAGAAGTACAAGTTCGACCGCATGATCTACGTCGTGGCGTCGGCACAGGACCTGCATCTCAAGCAGTTGTTCAAGATCATCGAGCTTCTGGGCCACAAGGAGATTGCGGACAAGTGCCAACACATCAACTTTGGACTGGTGCTGGGCATGAGCACCCGCCGAGGCACGGTCAAGTTTCTGGATGACATTCTGCGGGATGTGGCCGATAAGATGCACGAGACGATGAAGAAGAATGAGAATAAGTATAACCAGGTGGATAACCCAGAGGCGACGGCGGATACGTTGGGAATCAGCAGTGTCATGGTTCAGGATATGACGGGCAAGAGGTAGGTTGTGTCCTCATTACGGGTTCAATTCTCCCAACAAAAAAAAAAGAGAGGGGGCCAAAACTCCTTTACTAACAAACCACCCCCCAGGATTAACAACTACAACTTCAACATGGACGCCATGACATCTTTCGAGGGTGACACCGGCCCGTACCTGCAATACGCGCACGCGCGCGTGTCGTCGATCCGCCGCCGTGCCAACCTGACCGACGATGAGCTCGTATCGGCCGACCTCTCGCTGCTGACGGAGCCGCACGCGATCAACATTGTCCGGCTCCTCGCGCTCTGGCCGGACATGGTGCAGAACACGCTGCGCACGCTGGAGCCGACGACGGTACTGACGTACCTGTTCAAGATGACACATGCGTTGAGCAGCAGCTACGACCAGTTGCAGGTGGTCGGGAGCGAGCGGGAGTTGATGAAGGCGCGCATGGCGCTGTATGATGCGGCGCACACGGTGCTTGGTAATGGGATGCGGTTGCTAGGTCTGAGCCCTGTGGAGAGGTTAGTCTTTTTTATCTTTTCCTTCCTTTTTTTCTCGCTCTCTCTCGCTCCCTTCCTTTTTCTAGTTGTTTTTTTGAGCTTCTATTTTATTTCTCTTCGCCCCCCCCCGTCTCTTTTTTCTTTCTCCTCCCACTTTCCTTCCTCTTGCTCGTCATGGATGACGGAATGCTAATGACGTCGTGTCCACAGGATGTAAAATGATGAAATGTGTTGTTAAATTGTCTGGGCTAAAATAAAACAAAGCTGTCTTCGAGAGGAGACCATGGGGTTCTCCGACAAGACAAAGCAATTGATCGGCACCTGCCGCGGATTATACTCCGTTCCCTTCATTTTATCTTCCTTTTGAACTTTCACTGTCTCTCACGGTTGGCGTAACCACCCATGACAGAGCGCCTTGATCGCACGGACGCCTTGCAAATCCATTGCTGCTCGTTCACTTATCTACTGACCAACCGCAGGATATGGCAACCCTCCTTCGTTTCCGAACAACCGAAACAATTGGATGTGGGAGGTCCCAAAGGTGATATTGAGACTGCGATCGAGAGCTGGAGTAAAGCGGCTCTCCGGCATGTGATGACCTCGGACACCTTCTATAGCCGTATATATCGGTTCTTCGTTGTCGCGAAGGCACGACTCCGCGAAGATGAGTTGTGTCCGCGACCGAGCAAAGGGGTGTTGGTGCCTGGGCCGTCTGGACTGTTGCGGGTGAGTAGCCACGTAGCCTTTGCTCATCGTTCTATCCGCTGGCTCCGGCTTATGCACCGGTTTCCATATTTTATTTGTGCATCAACTCTCTTTGTCTAACCTCCTTACTTTCCTACCCGGCTATCGACGGAAACTCGGCTCCAGGCTGTCGTAGAGGAGGGAAGACGAGCACGCAATCGCCATTCTCGAGGCCAGACCTCAATTGTCCGACTATAATCCACCGTCTCCTCCACTTCCCCTCTTCTGTCTCGCTCTCACAGACTCACCACAGACAGTTCCCCTCTTTCTCGGTCTCTCACTTCCCAACGCTAGGGAGCTCGC
Organism: Dichotomopilus funicola; assembly: GCF_033296635.1. Lineage (NCBI taxonomy): Eukaryota > Fungi > Ascomycota > Sordariomycetes > Sordariales > Chaetomiaceae > Dichotomopilus > Dichotomopilus funicola. The sequence continues at coordinate 97,055 of NW_026944098.1, read as the reverse complement.
TGGCCGAGAAGCGTGACGGTGTTCAGTCAACTGACGAAGTAGATTCGGGTGTGGGCGAGGCATACCGGCCTCTTAATGTTCCCGAGCCAGGAGCCGAGAATGGAGAAAAGAACGCGGAGAGTCTATGCCACGCCGTCGATACTGTTACCGAATTTTATACCTGTTCTCATAGAACTACAAACACCGCAGGACCGCTTTGGTAACCTATCAACCCCGCTTGAGGGGGGCGATGATGCCAGGTTGTCTGTTATTTGGGTAATCTGTGGTGCATACGCCCTCTATACAGGGGGTACAGAAAGAGGCCAATCCCTGCCACGCAATTCCGCGCAGAGGCAGAACGACGCAGGACACGATACACAGCCCCCTTTTGGTGGTTTGTTCTTTCGTACAGCACTGATAATAAATCTTGTTAGCCTGATCCCGACCATCTCCCTGCCCACGCCACAGAGCGGAGATGGCCATCTCTTCATACCTTGGTTTACTGGCTGCCGTCTCTCTTGTTGTCTACTGGGTGACATCGTGGGGAAGAAGAGGGCGGCGGCCGCCGGGGGCACGGCCTTTGCCGGGCCCATGGGGTGAGTCATAAGGTTGTTGACTTGGTGTTTACTCGATTGTTTACTTAGCCTTGTACTTGTAACCCAACCCCTGTTTACATCACGAACCATACCCTACCATCACCGCTTAGCGATGTGATACCACACGCAGACACTAACAGACACCAACCAAACAGGCCTCCCATACATCGGAAGGGTGCACGACATCCCCTCCAAAGCGTCGTGGGTCAAGTTCTACGAATGGAGCAAGGAGTACGGACCGATCTACCAGACGCGCATCTTCGGTACAACCCACGTGTGGATCTCGATGGAAAGCGTGGCCCAGGAGCTCCTGGCGAAGCGTTCAACTATCTATTCCGACCGGCCAATGATCCCGAACCTCCCGGACAATCGAACTAGTGGGGAGTACCTGGCGCTGCTGGGGCACACGGGTGAGTGGTCTTGCCCCTTATGAGCCTTATCTTAATATCTCGTGTAGGTCGGTATGTATTGATGGAAATAAACAGATACTTGGAAACACCAACGCAAACTGTGCAACGGCCTGATGCACGCCAGCAACCTAGCCTCCTTACATTCATACCCAACTGTCGAACGCGATCGCTTCCTCTACCTGCTCTGCCTCGACCCGGCCAATTACATCGAATGGATTGAGCAGTTCACAGGACGAACCATCTCCTGGCTGTGCTGGGGCACGGCAAGCCCAGCCCAGGTCCTCCGGCACACGACCTTTGGCCTTCTCGAGACAATCAGCCCGGCGGGCTCGTTGCCGAACATGGTTACTTTCTTGAGACACGTTCCCTGGTGGATGAGCCCGTGGAAGAAAAAGGAACAGGCTCGGCATCAACTCGAGGGAAGACTCTTCCGCGCTAATGTTGACCATGTCACTGGGGGAATGAACCTGGATCATGGCCATGATAACAAGGACAGGAACGCAAAGGGTAACGGAGCTGACAATCCAGGAAAAGGCGAACCAGCAGCACTCTCGGAAAACCCTCACCCTGCTGAACCCAGTTTCATCCGCACCTTCTTCGAAACCAAATCCTCCCCCGACGAGCGCGTCCGCGCCCGCTGGGGCGAACCAGACCAAGCCTCTCACGTAGTCGGACTGATGGCCATCGCGGGTGCGTTGACCATCGGCAGCCCCATCCAGAGCTACATCCTAGCCATGTGTCATTTCCAGGAGTGGCAGTGCAAGCTTCAGAAGGAAATCGATGAGGTGTTGGGAGGCAGGTGTCCACAGTGGGAGGACCGGGCGGAGTTGCCGTTGTTGAGGGCCGTGGTGAAGGAGGTGATTCGGTGGAGGCCGCCTGTGCCGACTGGTAAGAGTTTCTGGTTGACTTTTGTCTTTTGGCCTGGGTGGGGGCTGACGTAGATAGGGATTCCGCATGCGAGTGAACGAGATGATGTGTATGAGGGGTATCATATCCCCGCTGGCGCTACGATACACGCCCTGGAGTGGTAAGCCTTTTTATCATTCCCCCCTTTTTTCTGTGTTTATTTTTATTTACCAAAAATCCAGGGGCATCACCCGCGACGAGAGCAAGTACCCAGAAGCCGAAACCTTCAACCCTTACCGCTGGCTCGACCCGTCTTCCCCTGTCTACCGCGAACCCCTGACTGAATACCCCAAACTCTCCGGCTTCTCCCAATTCGGCTTCGGCCGCCGCACCTGCCAAGGCATCCCCATCGTGGAGCAAGACCTCTTTCTAACCATGGGCGGCATGGCCTGGGCCTTCAACATCGGGTGCAAAAAAGATCCGGTCACAGGCGAGGATATCCCCGTCCACTGGGACGATTACACCCCGCTGTTGATCGCCAAGCCCACGCCGTTTGACTTCCAGGCTGTACCGCGGTCGAGGGCCAAAGTGGATGCCATGCGGGAGATGTACCGAGACGCGATGCGGGAGTTGGAGGGGAAGAAGGGCGGGGACATGGATGTGGGTGCGTTTTATAAGGATTTGGGTGAGCGGGTGTATGCGGATGATGTGTTGGGGGAGAAGGTGACGAGTCAAGGGGATGCGCATGTGGCTGTGGCGAAGGAAAAGGAAGATGGTGAGAAGAAGAAGAAGCGTGAAGAGAAGGTAAACCCACCGCCCCTCCCACCCCGTCCTAAGAAACCCCAGAGCAGCGGTATCAACATCAACGCCGATCTTGACAGGCTAGACACGGGAACCGTAACCTGTCCGACGCCGAATCTCACGTTTAGCGGGCCCACCACGCCTGTCTCCGAAGATGGACCGGGAACACCGCCTAGTGGGGGAGAGGGAGGTGAAGGAGAGAAGAAATATGGACAGTTGGTGTACAACACTCTGGGGCGGGCGGCTGCGTCGGTGGATGCTGTGCAGAGGGTGGGTGGTCGAGGTCAAGGTCTGGAGCAGAGGCAGGAGCATGGTCTGGGTCAGGGTCAGGGTCCACGGTTCGTTCAGGAGTCGCGGGAGGCAACCGAAGATCTGGCGATTGAGACAGTCAGTAGTCAGCGGATTGCGTGGTCGTGGTCGTTTGGGTTTGGGTTGGGGTTTCTCTGGGGGAGTGGACAGGCTAGGTCGGAGGGCAGAGAGACGCAGAGAGAAGTGGAGAGTCGTAGACTGATGGAGATGGAGTAAGGTGGGTGTTTGGTCGTCGTTTGCTTTGGAAGTATAGCTACACACTACACTCGCTTAAAATCGGGATTAGCTAGATTGAGAAAAGGTAAGTGTCTGGTATGACAAGGAAAGGGGAAAAGGGGGGCAGAGTCTAGCCGAAAGAGGCAAGTTGTTTACTTTTGGCGTCCGGCCAATCACAACAGGCTAGGGGGTATTCGACTTGGGAAACCAACTGGGGGAAACACTCACTGGATGTTTCTGTTGCAGGATTGAGATTCATGGTTGATATCTGACCAATCCATTCGCTCAATAACTAAAAGGCTGTTACAGCGTTGTGGTCGCGAGACCATCTACGTCGGCCACCTCACGCTCCTTACTTCTCATGCCCTCTGCATCTACCGTTGATTCTATTGTAAGATTCGACTATGGGCTGCGTGAACTAATTAACTACAGAGACAATGAATTAATGCTCCTCTATATCCTCGTCCCGCCCCGGGTACATAATCTCGCCAACGACAACCGCCCGCACATGATGCACCAACACAAACAAATACACCCCCAACACCAACAGCGACATCCCCGTAGCAAACCACAACACCCCCTCACTCCGATACGCCGTCCCCAACGAGATGGTCGCTAGTGTAAACCCCGTATTCGGAAACACGGCCGCCCACCAACCCAAATGAAAAAACCTCGGCGGCCGCCGAACAACCGCCAACAACGCAATCCCAAACCACCACAAACTCAACGCCCACAGAAACCCAGCCCCCACCACGCCCACCGTCTCAACCATCGCCGCATCCCCAACCCCATCCAAATCGTGATCCACCTCCTCCGGTAAACCCTTCGCCAGCCCAATAAACGCCAACGCCGTAAACGCCGGTGGGCCGACACACATAAACAACCCCGGCGTATGTTCCCGATCGGGTAACCCACTCTGCATCAACCTCCCCACCATATGCGCATACATCATAAACGCCACGGCGACGCCCAAACCCTGACATGTCCACCCCGCCGAAACGATCCGCACCCCGGAATCAACGGGTTGCGTGTCGGCGATTACGGCCGCGATTGTCCCTGACAACATGATGGGGAAGATGGGCAGGATCCAGGTGGGCATCATGGTGTGGAGGGCGAATTTGTGTGTGGAGGAGAAGATTAGGGAGTATTGGCCTATGGCGACGGCTGTGGATAAAACCACGTAGATCCAGAAGGCGGCTTGGATGGTGTTTAGCAGGGGGCGGGTGGATTTTAGGGCGGATTCCGGGTCGGATGGTACGCCGTAGCGCTGGGTGCAGGTGATGATGGTTGCCAACGACAAAAAGAAGGTCGGGAAGAAGAACCCCTCGCGCGGGTGGGTCATGGAGGTGAGGAAGGTGCCGCGGTAGAGACAGAAGCGGGTGATTAGGGCTGCTGTGACGAGGAGAAACAGAAGGATGTTGAGGAGGAAGATGGCCAGTCCGATTTGGTGCAGGCCTGGGAAGGTGTGTGGTTGGGCGCGGATGAGCAGGGCTAGGCCGCCTGTGGACATGGTCAGGGTGTACCAGGCCCAGGTGAAGTGGCGGAGGCGAGTGCGGAGAGATAGCTTCTGGGGGGTGTCGTTGTTGGTTGTATTGGTATCATCGTCGTCTTTGGTATTGTTGTGAGGGGAGTTGTGAGGTGGAGAGTTGTGATGATGAGATTCGTCGGGCAATATGTCCGGGGGTTCGCCAATGACCCTTCGGCCATGCCGGATAGAGTGCCATAGCTGCAGTCGCAGAGACGGAATCGTGTGGATCGGGAGGCTCTTCTCGAGGTCGTCCAGGTGGTCGGCACGAGAGGACTCGGTCGACGGCCGGGCTGAGTAGGTTGGCATGTCCCGCCCTGACGGGGGATCTATTGGGAGGAAGCCATGAGGAGACTGTGGCCTGTGTTGGGTGTCTTGGATGGGGGTTGAGTTGGGGGGGTCTGAAGAGCTCCGAGGCATTATTCGACCGATTTGGTATGTACAACTGACGAGACTAAAGATGTGAGAATCGTAGAGTGGGTGACTGAGATGAGCGAGATAGCCTAGGCCGATATTTAAAAATCAGCTCGACAATCGCCTCTTGTTTCTTAACTCGACTTGGCGTTTCAACAAACAGCTGTGGCAAAACAGACGAGCGAAACAACTCTGACCATGGCGGGCAACTATCTATTACATCTACGCCAAGCCCCGTCCGATGTTTAAATACTGTAGTTAATGACTCGCTACTCACCCCGCTCGCGAGAGACTTTTGACCATTAGACGCTGGCCAAGACCTGGAATTAACATCGCCATCCCGTACGTCCCATGTGACGAGACACGACGGACGTGGCCACGGCTGCCAAGTGGCAATGGCGGCGAGGTGAATTGGAGCAATTTACACGATGGAAAGCACGTGCTCAATAGACGACCTGCCACCGTCTTGTTGTCGGAAACAAGTGGAGGAGCGAGCGGGTTGATCACAAGGTGGATAGTCTTGGCCTCGCTCATCAGCGATAAGCTAACCGAGCAAGCCTCAGATGACCTTAACGATCCGCCTTGATAATACACGTGCGGTCCTGGCGCCATCTCGCTTTTCGCTGTTATGCCTGCTCCTTTTATTTGCATTCCGTGATTTCCTCTTCCCACAGCCCTCCTTGGCTGTTCGTAGATCCGTAGATCCATCCCGTGATACCATGATGCCTGATCGTTGTGAGAATCCGCAAGGTACGTGCCCTCTCCACACTGACTCGTTCGTTACGTATGTTGAGAACAACAGACACAGACGGTGGATATGCGGAGAATTCGACTGAATCTCAGAGTTTTCGAGCCGGACGAGTTCCTTCAAACTGCCAGCCACCGTGCACGTGTCCCGTGCGGGTATTTTACGACTGTTGTCTTCATCCCAGGCTGTCTAATTAGTTGTTAAGCCTCCGGTAGAAAGTGTTACGCTCGAGGTGGTGTGTTGGTAAGATCGTACAAGAAGGCTGTCCGTTCTCTCTGCTGGCTGATCAAGCTGGTATAGTGATGTGCAAATACAGCGAGCTACTCTCAAGCTGCACCATGCCTAAACGCATAATTACATACCTTCGCCTGCATAATAGTTAGCTGTAACTGCGTTCAGCTTCCTTCGCAAAAAAGTAATGGAAAGAAAAAAAGATGAAAATTGCAAGGTAAACCTGCAATTGTGAACAGACTTGTGGCTGTCCAACCCGGGACAAAACACCCATAAAAGCCTGAGGACGAGGGTACTAACGTATGTATGTACCAAACAATGTAAACGGACTTGACCCAATCTGTTGAATGTAACTTACCCATGTTTTGTCTTGTGCCACTACATTTTATTACAATTTACCATCATTTTAGCTACGTGCCGAATTGCGATTTACACGAGTTAAAGGCGTCCGTCTCAGAATTCTCAACCCAATTCAGTTCCCATCAAACACACAACAGCACATCACAGATGAAGACTCATTATTCACTATCAATAGCTCACTTAACTTAGCCCTAACTCCCAGATATGTCTTGTCCCGTGCTGTCCTGTCCATGCATACCCCCATGCCCTGCCCAACGCCAACCTTTCAACCTGACTCAGCGCACGAGACAAGCCAACAAGCAATGGCAGCAAAACAAACCGGATAAGGAGAGACTGCCAAAAAGGGAAAACAAGACACACACCGCTGAGATAAAATAAAATAAAGTAAAGAAACATCAGTTCTCAATAAAATTATCCCCATCCTCGATCCCGTCTACGTACACCCAGGGTTATAACCTCCTTACCCCCTAATCCTCCCCCCAAAATTATGCAACCTCTCCCCAATCAAATACGCCTCATCCCTTATCCTCACCCTCCACCCCCTCCACACGCCCACCCCTTTCCACACAAACCACCCCAAGTTCACCACCCCGGCCACAATCGGGTAACTCAACCTATACACCGTCGTGCTTGACACAGCCACGACGGCCTTGCCTATGTCTTCTAACCCTTCCACATCTAACCCGTCCACCAACCCTTCTAATACTTCGCCCATCCCTTCGACCCCTTCCAACCCGTCACCTGCCATAACGATATGCTCCGCAGAAGGCGCCCACCGTCTCACCAAAGCCGCAGCCAAACCCAACGGCACAGTAACAGCCACAATCCATGCAACCAAAGCAGGCAATACAAAGCAGCGCGTGAGGATACGCACATCTGGGTCAAGCCACCCACGACGGAGGACAGCGCGAGCGGCGTTGGAGAGACGTGAGCCGCGGAAGCAGGTGTTGATGAAGCGGGTGGCGAGTTTGAGGTAGAGGAGGCCGATGGTCCAGGACTGGACGAGGCGGATGGTGTGTGGGGGGGATGGGTAGTGGGTTGGTTGGAGTTCTGCGAGGGGGGTTGCTGTTGTTGTGGCGTTGAAGATGTTGGCCGGGTTGAGCGTGGTGTTGTTCGTGGAGCTGAAAGCAGTTGTGTTGGTGTTAGAGACGACGAGTGGGAAAGTCCCCATGCCGTACATGATCTCATTGAGCGGAATGAGCAAGTACAGCTCCAACAACGACGCCGTCATCAACGGCGCGACCACCAACACAAAAGCATAGGTATAAACCACCTTCAAGACCCGCTCCGTCGCCCTCTTTAGCCCCCCCAACACCCCACTATCCCTGACCACACCCCCGACGCGCACCACCGCCCAGTGCTTCACACTCGCATAGATGCTTCTCGCATGGAAAAGCGCGTACACCGCCGACCCCAGGACATGTACGCCTAGACTAAAAGCATACACATCATTGGTGCGAATATGTGCAGGGATCAGCTGGCGCAGCATCCAGCGGCCAAAGACGAGCGGGACAATAGTGAAAGTGACGCCCGTGATGGCAGCAAAGATCCAGATGTACAGGATGAAGGCAAAGACGCGCAGGCGGAAGTGTGGTGGCACGTAGACGATCTGGTAGTGCTTGGTCGAGTAGATGTCGGAAGGGCGTGTGCCTCGCGAGGGGCCGTCCAATTCGTTGGCATCGATGCGTCGGTTGTTCTCGTCGACGGGCAAAAACACACCCGTGCCCTTGGGGATCTTGACCTGGTCGGACGCCGGGGTGCGCACAAACCGGCCATTCTCGATCAACTCGCCGGTCCGCACGAGTTTGGCTTTGCCAGCATTGTGGTCGACCAGCCGGCCGTTTTGGATGGATATGGGCTTCGCGATACCGGCCTCGAAAATCCCCCGCCAGGAACGGGCCACGACCCGCCCCGACTCGCGGTCAATCTCCAGGAAACAGCGGCGCCAAAAGGGCAGTGCCCGATCAGGGGAGTCCTCGGCCAGAACCAATACCCCTTCCTCGTCCATGCGGCGCTCGCCAAAGAGAAACCAGGTGATGCGCAGGGCACGCGCACAACGGCGGAACCACCAGGTGTTCATGGCATGCAGGGCGTGGCTAGGCTGGAAGACGCGCACAGCAAAAGGCATGACGAAGTTGTAAAACAACAGGTCGAGAGGAAACTCGAGCACGGGTTCGTTGGATGCGTAGTGAATCGGCAACACGCCGCGGATGCACACCCATAAACCCCAGACCACGCCGCCGAGGCACACGATGACCAACGCGCCGTACACGAAAGCCGAGAACAGGATCTTACGCAGCTGGGTGGTGACGTTGCGCTCTAGCACGTCACGGACCGGGTGAAACTCCGGGTCGTCCGGATCGCGGATGAAGTAGAGCACGCCCTTGCGCATGATCTTGCGGCACATTGATACAAATAGGGCGAAGTGGAACATGTAGGCGGTGCCGAGGAACCAGTGCACGAAGATGGACGTCAGCGGGTAGCGCAGGGTGAATCGCAGGCGCGACGAGAAGGTAGCAGCCTCGAACAGCGGCAGCAGGGCAATGTCCAGCAGCAGGCCGCAGTACAGTGGGAACACGAGCATCTCGATGCTGATGATGAGGATCACCTTGAGCACGCCGCTCGCTTGGGTGAGCACGTCGACGAGCGACGCTTCCCACTCTTGCGCGCCGGACGATGACGAGAACGGCAGGCCGTGCCGGAGATACAGCGCGGCCGCCGAGGCGAACGAGGCATAGCCGGCCAGCACAGCCCAGAACCGGTCCATGCCGTTCCAGTGCGCGAGGTCAGGGTCGATGGCCTTGGTGATGTTGTCCCCGCTCGGGATCTGCAAACTGAGATTCCATGAGCTGGGATTCCACGAGTTGGGGTTCGCCGCAAATTCCTTGACAACCCCCCAAGCTTCACCCGCAACAGCATAGACCTCGGCCCCTTTTCTCGCATAATCACCCCCCAGTAAATATCCCACGCCGTGGCCCACGCCAGCCACGGCCTGCCCAACACTCGCCTTGAGCGAGAACAGCGCCTCGTGGCTGACCGCCGAGAAATTGCGCACCTCAGCCGCCGAGAACAGCGGTAGATCCGACACAAAGCTGCTCCCGATCCGACCTGCCGCGCCCTTCGCAATCGCCCACGACACCCGCACCCCGTCGCCGGCATGTTTCGCCACAAACGACACCCGTAACACCTGGCCCAGAATCACGCGAACAAACTCGCACGCTGCCGTGGCGACCGCCCCCAAAGCCAGCAACACCAAGTCCTGCACCATGGTCCAGAAGCCAAACACCATGCGCGCGATGCGGTACGGATTGGCCAGCACCCAGATCGTACCGCGGCCGATATTGTACGGCACAAACACCCCCAAGCAGATCGTCATGGACACCAGGAACGCGCAGAAGATGGCGTTCTGGAACAGGCCCGAGATCGGCCCGCGCATACCTAGCAGCTCTAGGATACCCTCGAGGTCTTCGGCATCCTCCATCGCTTCCGCGTCGAGCCCGGCCGCGGCCATGTCGGCGGCATCTCCGTCTTGTGCTGCGGCCGCTGCTGCCGCTGCTACTGCTGCTGCGGCGCCAGCGGCGGCGTCGTCGCCTGCGTTGTTATTGGGTGGTGGTGGTGGCCCGTTGTTGCCGTGGACGTCGTCGTCGGGGTCATCTTCGGCAAAGTCGCCCACAACGTTGACGGGTGCGAGATCGGCTTCTTCGAGGTTCTCGACATCGCGCCACATGAAGTCGGCGATCCGGCCTGCGAAACCAGGACGTCGAGGTGCTGCTGGTACAAGTGCAGGTCTTAGTGTAGGCGCTGCCGCTGCTCCTGCTGCTGCTGGTGTTGTTGGTGTTGGTACGGCGGCTAATGGTTCTCCTTCAGCAGGTGGTGGCTGTGGTACTGCTTCTGGTAGCACTGGGATAGCTGCTTCTGGCTGTGGCGCTTGTGGTAAAGGCGGCAAAGGCGTCCTGGGGATGCCCATATATCCCCTGTTTGCACCCCGCGGTGGTGTCGGCGGTCGGATCGTGTGTGTTACGGGTTCCGGGACATCTTCTGACGGGTCCCACGCTGGGAAAGCCCGTTCTGGTTCGACCGGCCGGTCCGCACCGAGAAACATTGGCGGTTGAGAACCCGATGCGCCAGATGACGGAGCAGCAGGTGGTAGCTCGGCAAACGACCAGTTGTTGTTAGCTAGCGGGTTGATCGTGTTGTTGATCGGGGGCCCGTCCGTGTGTGCCCTTGGCCGCAGCGGGTTCGCGATCCGGCCGCCTAGAATCCCGCGGGTCTCATCCTCCTTAAGGTCCCTGTCCCTGTCCGCGTCCCTGTGTCCGTCCTCATTCCCAGTCCCGTTGCCATTAGCGTCCCGGAACGACCACTGAGCAGGCGCACCAAACAAGCTGCTATTCTCCCCATTTCCAACCCCTTGACCTTGACCAACCGAGTCAGACGGTCCAGTAGTCTGCTCGGCCTCGCGCTGTCGGGCCATCATCGACCGGGTTAGGCGCAACCAATAGTCCAGCCTCATCTCCAGTCCCCGCTCCTGCGCAAGCATCATAATCCTCTCTGCATCTCCACCCGCTTCGCGGTAAATAGCCAGATACTCGTGTACCGTCGCCCGGTCAAAGTCCTGCACCTGGCCCTCACTTTCGGGCAAAACGGCAGGGCGGAAGTTGGATCCAGGCGGGAAAGCTCTCACAGGCTGTGATCCCGAACCTGAGCCTGACGAAGGCTCGCCCATGAAGTTGGGGATGTGGTCCGGGAATGGCGAAGGCCCGTCCCCATCGATCGTCTCGCTGGCCGAGTCATCGAACCGGTGATGCGCCGCGAGCCCCAGGGGGAAATCCCCGAAATGGTGCTCATGCGCTTCTAGCTCATCTTCTTCCACTTCCTCATGCTGGCCATGGCCATTCTCCTCGTCATCCTCATCCTCACCATCTTCTTCTTCGTCCTCATCGTCTTCGTCATCCTCTTCATCCTCCTCCACCTCTTCATCCAGCCCAATATCCCCATGTCCCGGCTCCACGGCATCCGCCTGCGGCTGATTCCCTGCTGCCGCAAAGGCCGCCCGCATGTTAATCTCCGGCTGCTGCTGCACCACGTAGTCCCGCACAAGTATGATGAGGATAAAGCACACAATGACCAGCAGCGTGATGATTTGCCCTTCGAGGATGTCTGTGATAATCCGGTTGATTGTCTGGCTGGAGGTGAGGTTCCGTATGAAGTTGACCCCACTCAGCAACGTATCGCGCTCCGGCTCGGGGAGTCGCGTTGACGTATTATTCACGTTGTAATGAGCGTAGCTCCCAGTGAACACCGTATCCGAACTTGACAACCCCCCGCTGCCAAACAGCAGCCGCAAGAAGGTCGAGTAGATCGGGTCGCTCGACGTCAAGTTGATCCCGTAGAGGGTCCGGACCAACTTGGCGGACTCGGGCGGCAAACTGTTTAGAAGGCCACCAATACCCACCGGCGTCGTCGTCGGGGCAAGCAGCGGGCTGGCAGGGCATACCGCACCCGCCCCAAAGGGGAGCAGGGCATCCGCGAGCCCATCCCAGCCTAACCCATTATCCCCGACCGATGACGGCCAGCCACCGCCAAAAAACCCTGACCGCCCGCCCAACAACCCTTCGTCACTGATCCAAAACAAACACGACCACACCGATCGCATCATATACGGCAGCCACCCCAGCCACACACTAATTACCAGCACCGCCCGCAGCCACACCAGCAAGTTCCGAAATATGTACTTTGTCGTATGCCTGAGAAACACATACGCCGGTAGCGCCTTGGGCATGTTGGGGTCGTACAGCTTGGTGAAGCGAAACGGCGTCTTGCACAGCTCGCAGTGTTTCTTTTGCGAGTGGGACAACCACTCCATCAGGCAGTCCTGGTGCACATACTTGATGCTGCCGCTGCATTTGCAGGGGTAGAAGAGCGGTTCCTCGCGGGACCCTTCGGCGCGGCAGATGCGGCAGGTGTCTGGGTCGGAGTAGGATGTGGATGTGGGTTTGGGGGTGTGCGGGGTGTTGAACGGGGTGTTCTTGTTGCTGCTGGTGCCACCGCCATTGTTGCCGTTGTAGGCTGTAGACTCGGAGGAGTCGGCCGATCCGCGGCGTCGTCGTGTGTTGGGGAAGCGGATGGGGTTCGGGTCGGCATCGGCGTCGAGGACAGGGCCTGGTTCGGGATGGGGAGCTGGGAAGGGCTCCGGGGGTAGACCTTCGTCCATGGCCGCCGCCATGGACGGGTCGGGCGGCTGGTTGAAGGGCACGCCGTTCGACGTCATGGCGAGAGTGGGCTCGTTCCCATCAGGGGGTGGGGGGTTGAAGACGGGAGTGTTGAGGCTTGTTTTTGTGTTTCGTGGTCAAATACGCGGCGTATTCGGAGTCGGCGGTGATTTGGTACTGGCTCGTCGATGGTGGTGCAGAAAACCCGATGAGCAGGCGATGAAAGTGTATGATAACGTTAGTGCGTTTGTCGAGATGTGGGATTCGATGTCAATGTTGATCAGCTTTGGGAGGTTCCTGGCTCCTTCCTGGCTCTTTGCTGTTGCGCTTCTCTTTTCGTACGTGCTGTGTATTATTGTACAGTCGGTGGGAAATTCGGGTGCTCGAGGTCGTCGGTTGGGCAAAAGTGAGACTTTCTGGCCTCGGGATGGTTGCGAGATGCCCGTTTGATGATGGGTGTTTCAATGGATGGCGAATCGAAAAAAGGGCTTGGCCGGCGATTGACGGACGAACATGGTTGGGAGGTGCCAAGACCAATTAAATTCGCGGACGCGCTGGGATGTGGGTCGCGCACGTGCCACAATCTTCTGCTTTGCTGTCACTGTAACATGACTACACGGCGTTTGCCTTCTGTATCTTTTGGGACACCTCCGAGCTTGCTTCCTGTGTACAATTTACAAGATTCAATGTTTGACTATCTCTAGGTGGGAAACAAAACTGGCCATACAGTGCTGGGTTACTTGTTCCTTCCGGGGCAAGCAATTCTTTGAAGACTTTGGTTTTTATCACATGTCGGCGGTTTAATTTCTCGTTGACGATACCGAGTCCACTGGATGACCACCTCCCGTCTTGCTTGAGGCGTAGCTGGCCCGACAACACGATGGATAAAGCTTCGGTCCGGGACTTCACACTTTTCTTCCGTAGAGGATCTGGTATGAAACATGGGATTTTCCTCCCGTGGCAAGTGATAAAGTTATGGCGAAGTAGTCTCGCTATGGCCAAAAAACCCGGCACACTCAAACAGATAGCTCAAGTCCAATCCATTAACATTCGATCAAATCTTGGTAAATTTGATGGATTTACTCTTTTTTGTCTTTTTTCACTCTCTAGATTATTCTTTTTTGTCTTCTTTCACTTTTTTTTGGTTTCTTCTTTTTGTCTTTTTTCACGTTTGTAGCAAAGTAAGTTATCCAGGGACTTGGTCTGCCGCTTTTTTTGGCCATAGCGAGGTAGTGTAGAGTGTCTTGCAGATAGATGGTGGGGCATCCAGACTGCAACTCCGGTCGGCAGGTTGCCATCCCAGGCAAGGAAGAAACACCCAAAGAAAATCACCAACCATGGCATCTTCCAGTCCCAATCTCGATTCCACATGCTCTTCCGATCATGAAAACTCAACAGCTGAAAAGCGCAGCCAAAACCCACAGGTCCGGCTCTTGCTTGTCCTGTCGGAGCAAGCCAAGCGCAGCTCGCAGCGCTGAGATTGGCTGGGCCGGCTGCAAATGACGTCCTCGGGTGCGTGGGGCCCTGCGTCACAGCGAAAGTCGCGACTTGGAAGCAAGCTTCAATTCCCGATTCTGGTGGGATTGACATTGATAGCGTAGAGTTGCAGCAGAACAAAGATCGAACCATCGCCAGATTGAACAACTGATTTTTACTCTCCCTTTTCTCGTGAAAATCTTTGACTGGCGTAGCTTTCGCAATTCTTCTCTGTCTTATTTGTTTGCATCTGAACCCTTTGACGAAAGCAGCACTCATATTTCTTGCACTTATCGTCCCTACCTCTGCTGTTCCAGCCCTGCGATAAGCCGCGGCCCACGCGATAGTGAGCCATTCCGCCCCCGGCTAGCATCATTTCTCCGACTACTTTTCCAGCCCGCCAACCCGCCCGGACGCGCCCCAAGCTTAGCGAGAGCGTTTCATCCGCCGCATCCCTGGAAACCGGCCACTTTCCACTTCTTGCCGAGTCGCTGCGATCAACAAGTCGGCGGCCAGCCATCGTGTCGACAACAACAAGCGTACAAGAATCGGCCGCTTTTTTGTACATACAGCCAGGGAAACCAACACCTGAGCTGGCGCGGTGTCTGGGAAAGTCAGCCTGGCGCTGAACAACGCCGCATCGCGATCTGACGATGGACGCTGCGAACGGGACTTCGAGGGCCGGCAAGGGCCCCGGGGCGACATCAACACCACGCGCTGCGAATGGCATTAGTGGTCTTAATGGGGTCGGTGGTATCAACGGCGTCAAGCCGATAAAAGGGCGTGCACTCGGTGGTCCACAGCAACGCAGGGTCAAGGCCGCCCGCCGGCCAGGAGTCTTCGCTTGGCTGTTTAGCGTTGCTGCTCGGTATGTATAGTATTTACTTTCTCTCTCACAACTTGTACGTGTTTCTGCCCGCTAAGAAAACCAGCCTCTTCACATGGTACACGATCCTGACCATCCTCTTCCGCTGCCCCGCGACGCTCGACGCCTGCGACGAGACAACACCAGGCCTCTGCAAGCCCTACTTCCAGCTCAAACACGCCGTGGCCCCCCACCTGGAACCATACTACGACACCTACGCAGCGCCCTACGTCGAGCTGGTGCGCCCGTACTACCACACTATCGACGAGCGCGTCCTGACGCCCGGATGGCGCTACGCCAAACAACACGGTGCGCCCCGCGTCGAACAACTCCAGGCGCTGGGCGCCACCCAATGGAAAAAGACGGTGCAGCCGCAGGTGGAAAAGTACCAAGTCCTCGCGCGAGCACAATACGACGAGCGGCTAGCCCCCCACCTCGACCGCGTGTCGACGGCGCTAGGCCCATACTATGAGAACGCGTGGACCAATGGCCTCCAGACGTACCACGAGCGGCTGGTGCCGGCGTACCAGTACGTGCAGCCGCAGCTGGCGGAGGGGTATCGGACCGCGTCGGTATTCACGAGCGAGACGGTGGTGCCGGCGTTTGTGTGGACGTGGAACAAGACGTATGTGTTCCTGGACGGGACTGTCGGCCCGCAGGTGAAGGCGATTTATGTGGAAAATGTCGAGCCGCAGTTGCACAAGATTGGCAAGCGGCTGGGGCGGTACAGCTCGGGCAAGAAGTCTGTGCCGAAACCGCCGGCCGAGTTCTCGAGCAGTGCGTCGACTGAGACCAGCTCTTCGTTTACCAAGCCCGCGGCCTCGGTGACTAGTGCTTCCGCTTCCGGTTCATCCTCGACTTCTGTCGCTTCTAGCGCTTCCGCTTCTGGATCTTCCTCTTCTTCGTCCTCGACCGAATCCAAGAAAGACCGCAACTCCGGCCGGCCTCGGTCGACCCTCGAACCGGTCCCCCCGCCCGAGGTTGACGAGAACCTGGAACGCGAAGAGCCCGGTCGGAAGGAGACGCGCGAGATTGTGGCGGCCGACCTCCGAGACTGGCAAGAGCGGTACGCCAAAGCCGCCGACGAGGCCGCATCGGAGATTGACGACCGTGTGCAGGAGATCGCCAAGCGGATGATCCGACGCAACGCCCGCATCACAGGCCAGTCCCATCTCGAACAGCTGCGCACCACCACCGTGTCGGCCCTCGTCAGCCTCCGCCGCGACATCCTCGAGGTCATCACCGCAGCCAAGTCCGACGCCGTCACCTCCGAGCAAGCGCAGGAGCAAATCGTCCAACTCGTCCGCCGCGCCGGCATGGCTGTCAAGGAGAAAGGCCAAGCCGTCCGCCAATGGCGTGAGGACTACGAGCGCGAGATGCAGACCTCCATCACGCAAGCGGCCGAAACACACTTCACAATCCTCGAAAACATCCGCGACCTGGCGCTGCAAAAGATCGGCATGAAGTGGGCGTGGACAGACGGGATCACATACAAGGACTGGCAGAAGTACCACCTGCTCAAGTCGCGGTTCGACGAGTGGAAGCTGGACCTGCAGCAGCACGTCACGAGCCACCCGACGCTCGAGGCCGCGCAGATCGAGGCGGCGACCATTGAGGACGACGCCATGGATGCTGCGGCTGCCGCGGCGCGTGAGTTGGCGAGGCTGAAGCAGGTTGCCGGGTGGAAACTGACGGCTGGTGATGACTCGGCCGAGTTTGATAGCACCCTGATGCAGCAGGCTGCGGAGGCTGTTGAAGCGGCCCGGCAGGTGGTGCAGGCCGCTGGGGATGCGGTGGCCGAGGGGTTTGCTGAGGGGGCGGGTATCGTGTCGGAGGCTGTGCTTGGTACGGCAGAGGCTGAAAGCGAGCAAACCGAGGGCGTGTCTACTGAGGCGTCTGTAGAGGAGCCCGAGACCAGCCCGACGGACGCTCCTGAGCCCGAGGAGGTTGCTAAGATGGAAGTTTCTGAACCTGTTCCTGAGTCTGAGGAAACCGAGGGAGTCAACGCCCATCAGACCGAGCCTAAAGCTGAGACGCAGCTCGAGGCCGAGACAGAGACAGAGACGGAGACTGCCGAGCCCGTGGTCGGGACTACCGAAGAGTTCACGGCTGAGGCTGAGAACCAGTTCGAGACACCCGTCATCGTCAGAAACGTCACTGCGGCTGAACCAGAGACCGAACGGGAGGAGGAACCTGCCCCGGAAGAGCTTGTGCACAATGAGGACGCCAAGGAGACCAGTCACGATGGCGAGGACGCCGAGGCAACCATTAGCCAAGATGAGGAGGTCGAAACTCACCTAGACAAGGAGGAACTCGAAACCGAGACTAGTCAAGACGAAGTGGACGAGACAGAGGCTTACGAAGGTCTGCCAGTCTCCGAGACTGCGACCGTCAAACCCGCTCTCTTCGGCGCGGCCGCCCAGGCGGTCCCCAACCGTCAACCGATCCTCGACGACACCTTCGACGACGTGTCCGCGGCCGTGGAGTCCATGCGCGATGACCTCAAGTCAGCCTACACATCCGCCATGTCGCTCGCTAATGAGCAGTACTCGCACGCCCTCTCTATCGTGTCCGCCCAGATCCATGGCACACCGCAGCCGGCCCACGAGAAGCTCCTCGCGTCGGTCACCGCCGCCTACAGTAGCGCCATGGCCTCTGCCAGCGCCCGCCTCGATGTCGCCATCCAGGCGGCTTCCGACCAGCTCTACGGAACCACCACTAAGCCCACTACTACAAACAACATCCTCCCGACGACCATCCCGGTCCCCGACATCCCGACGGTCGACTGGGCTCACATCGAGTCCATCGCTGCCGAGCGCCTCCAGCAAGGCCGTACCTGGGCCGAAGAGCAATACGAGTCCGCCAAGCACGCCATCGGCCTAGCTACCGAGCCCACGCCTACCCCGTCCACCCCCGCCGAGCACGTCCACAAACTGCTTGACAACGCTCGACACAACTACTACGCTGCCATGGGTGTTGCGCACGAGCGGTACTCGGATTTCCTCGCGGGCGCGAGCTCTGCCCTGCATTCCGTCACGGTGCCATCTACACAACCCACACCAACCGACGTAATCGGGAGCGCATCCTCCCTCGCCTCCGTCGCCAACGCGTCTGCCGCGTCCGTGGCAGCCGCCATTAGTGAGGACGCCTCCGCTGCGCTGTCTTCCGCCGCGGACAACGTGTCCTCTGTGGTATCGGCCGCCAGCGGAAATGCCGCATCCGTAGCCTCCGCCGCATCCGAGAACGCATCTTCCCTGGCCGCAGCAGGTTACGATTCCGCCTCTGCCGCATCCGACCAGATCGCCGAGACCTGGGAAGTCATCGTCTCGCGCGTGAGTATCCAAGTCTATGGCGCGCCTACCCCCACGGCGTGGTACGCTGGTTTGTCATCTGCGCTGGACGGGTATGCTTCCGCGGCGGACGATACAAGATCCACGGTCACCGCCGCGGCGGGAACATACATCTCGGTGGGCTCTGAGGAGATTGCAAGGCAGTATTCCGCCGTGAGCAGTATCTTGTCTGAGGCGCTGGTGGGTGTCAGTAAGGAACCGTCGTTTTCGGAGAGCGTGCTGGAGAAAGTGAGGGAGGTGCTGGCGTATCCGACGGGTGGGGCGTGGGAGGCTGCGGGCAGTGTAGTTGGGCGTGTGGAGGAGGGGATTAGTGAGGTTGGCGAGAAGGTGAGGAGTGTTGTGCGGGATGAGTTGTGAATACGCAGTTAGTAGGAGGATGGGGAGAGCAGGCTGGATTGATACGAAGATGATGACTTTTCTTTTCTTGTTTTCTTTTCTTAGCGTGTGAGTCGTTGGGTACCGAGTGTATTCACAGGGGGGAATGGGAACAAATAGACGTCAAGATAACCGGTATGGAGGACGTTGAAGGCAGACGGACAGGAAGGACAGTGGACAAGAACAGTGGAAAGGACAAAAGGTAGAAATACCGAGATGGTAACTATCAAATTGTATTTTTGGCTCTCTCTCTTTTGTATCATTATCATCATATACCCTCTTATGGCCCGCTTACTGAGTTCCGGCACCATGTTGTGGTTGTTGAGTTGGTGGGCTTCACTGTTGGCTGGGTATAATTATATCGTTCAGTATACTAGAAGTGACCTTTGAAGCAGTCGGCACTCTTGTGTTAGCCAAGTGGTCGAAAATTGGGAATTGACCGCTCACATAAGGTAAGCAAACAAAAAAGAGAGGAAAAAAAAAACAAAAAGCTCACCGCCACTCATCTCAACCCCCCCGGTGGGGGGCGAGGGATATTGGACAGTTACGAAAAACCCGGTGGTTTTTTCTCGGTCACCGAAGCCCGCAGGATTTGAACCCTAGGCTTTGGTTTCGTGGTGTACTACCCGAAGGTTTTGACGCCCACGGCTCCCCTAAACTCGCCATTCGGCCGGTGCCGGTTGATTTGGGGGGGCGGTTGGAAGGAGCGACTTGGGAGGGGGTTATAAAGGCAGGAGTGGGAAGGTGCGGTGGTCACATGTATCACGCGTAAGGAGAAGAGGCAAGAGCGGACCACACAGCAAGTGTGTCCAGCGCTTGGCACTTAATTACCTGAGTGATGATGGGGCTTGTGGACGGAGAAGACAAACTGAGCAGCTACACAAATTTGGGACAGCACATGCGAGAGGAAACTCCACGACATCAATAACAGGGAAGACAATCTCGCATCACAACATTTCCATGTTCCATTCACATAAGATAACGTTACATAAAAATTAAACTATTCACAAAACAAATCATCAAATCTGACCCCCAAACACAACCCATCTACTATCCAAACACACAAGACTCAAAATAAAAATAAAACAAAGAAAATAAAACATGGTATCACGAAACCCACCGCATCATCCCCACCGGCACATCCTTCTCGGTCAACTGCAGCTCCCGATCAAACTGGCTCGACAAATCGTCCGTGATCGTGCCAACCGGTTCATCGGAAGACACCACCCCCTGAAGCGGACTCTGCCCCCCTCCACTACTAACACCACTAAACCTCGAGCGCGAACTACTCGCCTGCGAAAACCTCTTCGCCGACCCCGGCCCCTGTCCCTGTGACAGCAACGGCGAGACGACCCCGGGAGATCCCGCGCCTGGTGACGCCGTGCTAGGCGAGACCAGACTAGTCCGGGCTGCCGCGGTGGTAGTAGTCCGTATATTATGAGTGCCACCCCCGCGGTTATCATCCCCAAAGTAATCCTCATCCTCCTCGAACTCCGATACCTGCTCCGACGCCTGCTCCGACACCCGACTGAGGGTACTACTCGCGCGACTCATGTGACTGAACCGACTGGCCTGCGACATCGTCCTCTCTACGGGACTAGGCACCGCACTAGTAGTGCCCTTCCCGCTGTCATAGGAAGCAATCCCCCCGCGCTTACTACCCCCGCGCGCGACACCCCCCTTCTTCACCGTGACCGATGACACGGCCACAGACGAAACCGACACACCACGACGGCGGGAATAGATCACCTCGCCGCCAGGTAGCCGGATCTCGCCGGCCTCGAGGGTCTCGGCGATGTCGAGCAGGAGAACGTCCATGGGGCAGATGTAGGCTACCCGCTTGCGCTCGCTCCAGGCTAGGATGTGGCCGCACACGGCGCCCTGGTCGCGGTCGACGACCCAGGCGCCCGAGTCGCCGGGGATGCCCATGGGTTGGGTAAGCACTGGTGACGACGATGCACGCGGCCGGGACCGCGAAGAGGGGGAGGCAGTAGTAGGGTTAGGGTTGGTGCCGGAAACCTGGTAGATGTGGCTGGGCGAGGCGCGGCCGTAGATCTTGACGGACGCGACGGCAGGTAGGATCAGGCCGCTCTGCAGGCCGCTAGTGCGCGCCATGCACTGGACCTCGAGCCCGGGCAGGCTGGCGGAGGGCACTACCGAGGTCGGGCGGACCACAGCTACGTGTTGTTCGTCCTCGACTACCGCTAGCTCCGGCTCCCAGGACATCCGCCGTCGGGGACCTTTCCCGGGAACTGTCGGGATGTTCTGGACATGCGGGATGACATTCCCTTCCGGCACGCGCTGCTCGTCAAACTCAAACAGCGCCCAGTCAATCTCATGTAGCAGTCCGCCCTCGGTACGCCGGCGAATACCACTCGACGCGTACACCTCGCCGACAGTATACGTGTCCAGGTGGTCCTCGTCCTCGGTCTCAGCTGACGGGTAAAACCCCTCAGGAACGTCGTCAAGCGCGGGTTGCGTGATGATATACCCTTCGCCACACCCCGGTTCAACACCCGGAATATCACCCGGTTCACTGTACGGGTCGTCTTCGTCTTCGTCGTCATATTCGTCGTCGTCCTCATCGGAGTAGTCGCTGGTGATGGCCGATTCGGAGATCATATCGTCGTTCTCGGAGTCGGAGAACTCGCACGTGTACCCTTCGCTAGCGCTGTCGGAGTCGCTGAGTTGGTATTGCTCGGCATACCACGAAGCCAAGTCGTTGTTGCCGCCCGGCCGAGGACCAGCCATACTCCTTGAAGGGCCGCCGCCCTTTCCGAAGACAGCAGCAGTAGAAGAAACAGCGGCCGCCTGATCAGGATCATCCAGCATGTGATGTACCGTCATGCCATATTGCCGTTCATCCACCGTGATCACCCCACCTAGACTCACGGGCGGAAGATGACGGTCTCCAATCCAGGCCCCGATACTCGCCCCATTCCGCGGGCGCTCTTGAAATTCCGGGTTCGCAGCAACCACCTCATCCCCGTCCCCTTCACTCCCCTCATCCACCGCCTTCGCCATACTCCTCCGACTCGGGTTATCCGACGCCTTCGATCCCCCAGCAGCAGCAGCCCCGCCTGTTCTTCTCGACCCCGTGCCCGTGACGGTCTGCTTACGCGACCGCAACACCTGGCCCCGACAGACCTTGAGGGAAATGCCCCCCGCAACAGCGCCGTCGAACAGACTGCCGAGTTTCTTCTTGAGGATGGCTTTGACTTTGCCGACTGAGGTGCATACGACGAGCACGGTGGGTGTGGTGCGCTGCGGGCTGTCGCCGATGGACTCGAGCGAGATTTCGACGGATTCGGGGTGTTTGCGGTAGAAATGTCGGAGTGCCGTGTTGATTTGTGGCATGAAGACTGTGTTCCACTTGTCGATGATGTCGGGGGGGAGTGGGACGTGCGGGTAGAGCCGCATTTTGGGTTTTGTTTCTGTAGGCTGTTAGTCAGTGGGAACCTCGTGGTATTAAAACTGCGAATTAGTTCGAGTAACGTACCTGGCCCAGGCTGTTTCTCCTGTGTTGTAACCTGTGCTCGCCCCTCTGTCCTCAGCTTGTCTGACTTGCGCATCGATGGACCAGCTGTAACCTGCGTCTGCTGAACCTGCGTTTGCTGCGTCTGTTGTGTTGGAGTCTGGGCCTGAGTTGGTGTCGTCTGAGTCTGCTGAGCGACCGGTTCGGCCCTCGGCTCTCCCAAATCATCACCAAGCCGCTCCTCCAAATTGCTCACCCCGTCCAAGATGCAACACGCCTCGAGATACCGGCTCGCCTTGAACTGCACGCGCGACACAATCTGCTCCGTGACATGCGCCCCCGTCAACTCCAAGTCAACCGCGTTCCAGCACGTCTGCACGGCCTTCATGTACAGCGTGCCGCAGCGAATGGCGAGCTGCTCGAGCACGGAAGCGGGCAGCGTCGGCGAATCCATGTTGGGGACTAGGTTTTCAAGCTTGGTCCAAAGACCGACCGACAGCAGCACCATGGCCAGCGAGTACAGATCGAACGTCTTGGAGTCGGCGTTGTGTGCCAGAGGGGACTGCGCGCCGCTGTTGCGCGGGTCGAGTGGGTGCTTGTAAAGCGAGAAGGGCCGGGACTCCGACTGGCCAGGCTCCTCCTCCGTCTGCGGCTCGGAAAACAGGTCGAACGACGAGATCAGCGGCCGGCGGATGTCCACCTCGCCCTGCGTGATACCGCTGACCTCCGGGTCCGTGCCGACGGCGTTGCAGAACGAGATGTTGTCGCCCACCAAGTTCCCGTGTGTGATCCCCCGCGCGTGCATGTCGAACACTGTGTTGGCCAGGTTCGCGGCGAGCCGGAACTTGGCCTCCAACTTCGGCTCAAAGTCCGGACGCGCCAGGAGGTCCGCTAGCGAGCACAGGTTGTACAGCGGGTTTTGGGTGAGGTGCTCAAACGTGACCGGGTTGAACGTGCGCGGGAACTGGTACACCAGCCCGAACCGCGCGTTGTCCATGTCCTCAAAGTACCCTAGCAGCCGCGGCAGCCCCGTCCACGAGCCCGGGGACCGCTGTGGCTCGGCCTGTAGCCCGGCTGACACCTTCTCGAACCGCGCCATCGGGGGCGAAATACCCGTCATCGAGTAGATGGAGTCGAACGACGCATACTCCAGAAGCAGCGGCGCATGCGCTTGTCGTGTGGCTGCTGCTCCCGCCGAGGTCCCTGTACCACTCGCACCAGCACCAGTACTAGATCCTGCGGCCGCCGTCTGCGTCAGCTCGGCAAACGCCTGCTTGCTCATAAACACAATCTCCCGCGCCCGCTGCTCCTGCTCCGTCACCGCCCGCTCCGTCATCGGTTCCGCCTGCATCGACCGCAGGTTGGTCAGCGAGTTGGGGTCGATCTGCTGCGGCGTTTGCATCCGGGACGACTCGAACGGCCGGAGGTCTTCGGGGGCCGGAGACGGCGCTGTTGTCGTGGGAAGCGTCTGCCGGATCGCTGCGGACGCTTGTGAAGACCGCGTGCGGGACAAGTCATACAACGTGTCGATCGACGTCGTCAGGTCCCGGATCAGGTCCTCGAACCGGCTCTTGTCCCAGACTACCATGCGGATCTTTTCCCCGCGTTTCGGTTGCTGTCCTGCTCCCGTGGTCGTGTCAGAATCCACTCGCTCGCCGGCCAGTCGCCGCGAGCTATTCCACAGCGGCTCGGCCTCCGCCAGGATGTCCTTGATGGTCGACATGATGCTGCCCACCACCTCGCTCAGCCCGGCCTTGGACAGCGACGAGTCGATCAGCACCTCGGCCGACTGGTTCTGGTTTGGGTCTGACCACTCCAGCCCCCATGTCACCAGCCGGTCCTTTTGGATCCGCAGCTTGCGGTGCAGCGTCTTGATTTCCGGGTCTGCCTCTGCGTGCTGGTGCACCGGCGCATCTTTGACGAAGTCGGATGACTTTTTGGTGTCGTTGTAGAGGCGGCTCAGCCGGCGCTGGAACGCCGGCAGCTGTACGCCGCCCATCGGGATGAAGGAGTCCATGATGGTGATGGCGGGGTCTCACTCAAATGGATGGCTTGAGGGGTGAAGGTGTGAGAAACTTCCAGATTGGGAAATGGCGCGATGAGAATGCCGCACCGCGGCGGTCGTGATACTACCAGAAGGGTAGAGGAGAGTAATGGACGGTTAACTCATGAACCGTGGGGATGGTAACGAGTAATAAAACTGGAATGTCGTGGTTGCTGGGGTAGTGATGGACTGGGCTCCAAAAGGCCCGCTGGAATTGATGCGCTCGTCCCACCCGAAACCCGATTTAGCTGAGTAAGGGACCAAGGGCCGTTCCGGCCGTCGTCGATATTAGTATCTCTGCGAATGATCGCTGAAATGGTGAAGCCTGGAAAGTACGACGTATTGTCGCCGCGAGTGAGTGATCTGAGACCCGTCTCTCACCTCGCCAAAGTGAGGTCGAGTGTCGAATGTCGAGCCGAAAAACCTAAAGAGAAAGCGAGCAAACCGTCGACAAAAAGACAGCCTCAGAAGAAGAAAAACTCTCGCCTAACCCTCGTACTCGCGCCTTAATTCGCCAATAAGGCAACCTGCTTTACTGTGTCCTTCCCGTCGTGATGCGAGCGAGCCCATCGCGGGGCATCAGAATGCTTGAGACACAGGAAAGACCCGACCCGTCGTCTAGGTTCCCCCCAAAAAAGGCGAATCGACTGGACGGCTTCGCTGTTAAGCAGGGGTGGGCGGGGGTCGTTTATTTCGGTGCCTGGGTGCCACAATAGGCTCCCCCGCGCACCGGGCAACTTTCCTGTACGCCAAAAAAATCGCTAGAATCGCTTCTGGCCTGGTTGCCCGCCACAGTGCTACTGCACATTTCCGCAGCGACCGTGAAATGTGAGGAGCAGCTGGAAATCCTGCTGCCTGGCCCCTGCAGCCAATCCGCTCGCCGGTGCCTGACCCGGAAGCCGCTGCCTTGGTCTTGGCATTTCCCCCCTTGGTCCTGTTTGCCAGCAGCCTGTGGTTTCACGTGACTTAGATGGAGCGGTGGGTACAAAATGGGTATCCGAAAATGTGGATCACCGGCCCCGTGGGCCCACCTTTCCGGTCCGGCAAACTTCATGCAGCCCGGAGCACCGACGGCGCCACAGGAGAAACCCGCATTCCGCAAAATCGGCCGTTGGTTAGTGACCCAATTCAGGTGAGTATTTTGCATCGCAAAAAGAAACCTACAGAACAGGTACGTTCAACCTGCTTCCTCCGATAATAAACCCCACTGGCTAGTCCGAATACACCGGCGAACCCGATTTGCCCGCCCCGATCCAGAACACTACATGAACATGGGACGTAGGCTGGAGCGATTCCACGATATATCCATTTAAGGACAACAATAGGGTTCTGGTGGATTATATGTATCATCCATGAGGATGGAGGTGAAAGAAGACAGCCGGGGATTCTTTCGTAGTTGTCAACGGGACCATGTTCTTCCGTTAAGGTTGCCGTCAGAAAGCTTTTTATGTTCGTGCGTTTACCCCTGAGCCACTCCTCAGTTACAAAGCACAGCGGGTGAGCTAGGGGTAAGCCTAAGTAGCCTGCACCACATTTGTCTTTGCCGCATTGTGTGAAAACAGGAAATCGGGATGGGATAAATAATTTTTTGAGACCTGCAAATAGAGGCAGATTACGCCCACGAAAACTCTCCGCCGACTGTACAATAACCTTACCATAATGTGCATTGTGATTAAGGGAGAAGTGTGCGGGTCATTCAGGCTGCTATGTAATAACATCGTAACGTAGTTGTGTGGGTGCACTATTCATGAACCCTTAAGTATGTAGTTCAATGTTGTTGTTGTTGTTTGTATTTAACGTTCGGGGTGGGGGCATGTTGTGGACACCCCAGCTGCCTAAAGCATGGGAGTAGTTTAATGTTAACGTCTGAAAGGCCGAATTAACCCAAAGCTTTGAAGGACCATCCAAGACATCTCGAATCGACTGGCTTCATGATTGGCAGATACACCAGCTGTATTACTTGTGATCTTTTAGTGGGTCTGCCTTCATGACCATTAGCTTCTTGGAGCTGTCTGGTAGGGGGATATTGAACGAGATGACAGCTGCGGTGGGGTTGTTGATTTCCTATATCGCGTGTGGAGGGCTATCCATGGTATTCGACTGATTCGCGTTGCTGGTTTGGAGGAAATTCAGATTGATCGCGACCTTATCACCACAAATAATGGGTGGGAAATCTATCGAGTCCGATCAGTCTCGGCGGGTTGTGAGCCAAGGTAAAGGGACTGGCGACTTAATTAGTAGGGAGCATACGTTCAGGGGAGAATGTGTTGGGTTGCTTTGAACTTAGATTCTTGGACTGTCTTGCTTGTGGCCAAAAAAAAAAAGCGGCAGAGCAAGCCCTTGAATAACTTACTTTTCTACAAAAGTGAAAAAAGACCAAAAAGAATAAATTAAAGAAGTGGAAGAAGATGAAAAAGAAAGACGAAAAAGAGCAAATCAATCAAAATCTGTCAAGCTTTGATCGAATGTTAATGGATTGGACCTAAGGTATCTGTTTTAGTCTGCCGCTTCTCTTTTGGCCATAGCGAGACCGTTCAGCCTCCGCTTGTTTCAACTCCACAACCTGGCCCGAGAGCGCCACTTTGGACCTCCTAGGGTCAGAACATTCATCTTCAAGCTCATCGTTTCTTTTCCAGATCCGTTCATTGTCAATCTCAAGTAGGCAGGTCGGAGTATAGAAGGGCTCCATTACCAAGAGGACCAGTACCATCACTTCGGTACAATAATACTTCTGGCATATAAATGGGTCAGATGATATGTACTTCCAATGCACAGTGCTGTCAGGGTCGACCTACCGGATAAGACGGCATTTTCAAGTACGTTGACGTTGGATATGCGACTCTTGTGTGGTGAATTACATACTAGTAATTAACCCCGACAGAAACTCCTGGGAGTTGATAGCTTTCTGGATTTCACTTGTGTATCCACCGATGAGAATTAGACAAAGTTGGGCGTGAATGGGAAGGGACGGAAATGTGAAGACACCAGGTTGAATGTGGATGGGGTAAGTCAGCCTTTCACCTGGGAAGGTCAGGTACACGTTGCCTCGACCGGTTGGACCCAGCTCCTTCCTCACTTTACCGTCACAAATGGACGGCCACACCTTTATCCCTGAGTTCGATAGGTGCCTATACCAGCAACTCAAACGGTCACTTCTGCACGTTCTTGGCCGATGAATAATACTCAAAGCCGTTGAATTGAGAAGACCCCCATGTCGCATGAAATAGGCGAATGTGTTGTGCCTGCGCCCCCAGGCCACGACGACGTTTGATGCAGTATTTAGTTAATCGCATAAAAGAGGGCGAGATGACCACCGGTTGTCTGCGATTTACATTAAAAGCCCTGGTAGTTAAATGTAGTTTATTAGGAAGCGGAAAACGAAACGGTGATGAGGAAATGGTGGAGATGCGCCTATCCTTCAAAAGCGACGTAGCAATGCCTCTGTGCGTAATTTAGCCCTTGTATCGCTCCCTCTCTAACACCCTCTCCGTATCATGAAAGACCTGAGGCGGACCGAGCCCATTCATTCGCTGTAGTGAGATATGCTTTGTGAAGGACAACTACAAGTACAAGCTCAATACAGAATTGAACAAATGGAAGAGAAAAACAACCCGAAACAAGGAAAGAAACGAAAAAGAAGATCTCGAGCGGCGGAGTGAACAACCAGCCCAACCCTCCATATAATAATTTCTTTGCTGTTCAAGATCTCCTTGCTCATTGAACGTTATAAAGTAGTTAGTAGAATTCGAGGTTAGTAGGCTATAGTCAAGAGTCCAGGGTTTGTTGGAATAATAACGCCTTCCGAGTGAGTGCGCGAGCTGTAGGACTGACGTACACTCGATTCTTGGTCAAGTGTAGAAGCTAGGTATTGAGTGTCGTTCTCATCTTGACGTCCGATGTCCAGTTGCTTCCTGTGAATACCTGGCCTAGGTGATCTTGTCTCGGACTGAAATCAACCGCCTTTTGAAGCCGATGTCGGGCCTGAATTGCTAACTCCGGTAGTACATCTTCAGGTGGATTATATTCAACGACGAGAAACGGGCGGTGTCCTTAAACTAGCCGGCAACGTATCAACCCGACAATGTGAGGCGGGTCGAGTTCACTGTTGGGGACATAGACAAAATCTAACGATCGTTGGGGCATAACTACTCCTGACGGCCAAGGTGGCGATTGTTTCGCCTTCCGATATGTAAGAATTGCAACGCCGGGCATTCACTGCCGGGTGTGCCTACTAATATATTTACGCTAGGAATCATGCACTTGAGGGTGGTAACCTGCGTTAGAACAAAGTACACCTGTTGATAGTTTTCTAACAAACAATAGTACTGCCGATTATTTTGGACGGTCAAGGCTCGTTTGAGAGGAGCAAGTACGTGAAGATGTCTGCCGGTGACCCCAGAGTTGCAGACGGTCTCAAGTACACCAGGAACCATGTGAGGCTTACGAAAAATCTGCTTAAAACGGCCCCGTTGCTTCGCCCGGCAAACGTAACGCCGGCGATTGGGTGGCACGAGAACGAGGTGTCTCTGTTCCATGGTCACACGGTGAAGCATTGGTCCTGAAGATCGGTTTGGAATCACCGGTTGATAATCATGCAGTTGCTGACGCGTTCCATTCTCACAAGGGCATTTTGGCCCCCATATGGCGGTGCATGTTAGAGAATTATTACCGAGAACGGGGGTCCGCTTATGTCGATTCCAAAAATCCCGTGCGTAAGTGTCCACGGTGGACATGAAGTCTGTGTAATAGGCCCGGGAAAAAAAAAGTGGTGCCTCGTATCATGTCCATCTCAACCGCGCGGAATTTGTGGCAGGAAGCAAACTTTACAGGATGCCTGACAACGAGTCAAGCTCGGCGGGCGTGTCCTAAACGGGTAATCGACGTCTATGAACGAGGGGAAAGATCACGTCACAGCCTTCCGTTCTGCGAAGAGAAAAGGAAAACCCTCATATATCGTGGACAAGGTGGGCAGGCATTCGACTTTGTTAGAGTCGTGATTGGCGAATTTCAATACGTTCCAACATGTCCCCACGCTCCTAGAAGACAGGTTCTCGAAGGGGGATGTAAGTAGCGACTATGGTTTCGTAGTTGTCACAGAATCAGCCATTTGAAGTGCCGGCACACATCTCTAGAGCAACGAGCACCGAGAACCTTGCTGAATCATCTCGATTAGGCCCAGCGGCAAGGTGTGTCGGGTAGGGAGCCCGTAGAGGCCGGCTATCATCTTTAGAATGTGTTTGTTTGCCTGCCGACCACCACAGCCGTAAAGCAGATGGAAGCGCTCAACGCCAGTGGCTCCTTCCTGCTGTAAATGTCCCAGAGAGACGATTTAAGGCGTCGCGTGCACTCATCAGTGAGCTCTCGAAACAGTCAAGATGCGGACGACCTCAGGCGAAAGTGGCACAGGACCTGTATTGGGGATAGCGGCGCGATGAGCGGCGGGCGATCATTGTGACGGTCTGACCTGACCTGGTTGAGGAAAAGGAAAAGGTGAGTTGAGAGTATCCGTATCGTACACTATAGAGGATGTGGTATCTGTAAAGTTGAAGTGAGTGAGGACCCTTGCCCGATTGTGGTTGGGATTATTCATCACGAGCATGTCGTGTCGTATGTACCAGTGCAAATGCCACGCTAGTTAGGGGTAAATTACTGTATAAAGTCTCCTGTGGTTACAGCAACAGTGGCTGAGCCGCTCGGTCCCGATCTCCATTTCACTGCCACGGTAGTTTTTGACGCGTGGGCAGGGGACAATAGGACGAAAACGGACAAATTCGACGCGTTTCTCACTTTGGATAGGCTCGCGTCTTGCGGGGGTGCCTGTTGCGCCCCACATAATGCGAATGTTGCTGACCGACGAAAGCGGTTATGCCAAGGTTTTAAACCCCTTTCATGAAAACAAGCCTGGCACTTCACACACCACCGATTGCACACTTTCCCCAACGCCACGGCACTTTTCCCCTCGCGACATGCTTGGAAGCCTCATCCGCTCTCCCAGGCCCAGACAGACCGCCTCGCCCTGCTTGTTGACGAATCCTCACTCACAACAAGTTAGAGCTGGTAATGCAAATTGGTTGACATCAATTTTGTGTTATTCTTCCTGCAACTAACCCCGCAGGGGATCGGGGTGGTGAAAGTACACTACTATGTACCACCACCAAGGTATCATGCCATCAATTACCCCCCAGCTGCGCCCCAAACCGTCTAATCCTCATCATATCTCCTTAGCGATACGTATTGAATCACCCCTTTCCTTTTCTTCCGCCACCATAACGCGACCACCACCAACTCGGCCAAGCCCACGCAGGCCCCGCCCGCAATAGCAACCCAGAACAACGGCCCCGGTCCGGCCGGGAGGTCCACCAAATTGTGGTTCGTTTTGACCGGGTGCAGCATCATATTTGGAGCATACACAGCCCCCTCGCCCCCATCACCATCTGCGCTATCACGCCAAAGCACATACGGCAGGTCTGCCGTCGTGTTTGTACCCTTGCCTTCGCTTTTCCCGTGTGACCCACGAGACAACCATGCGTCGTAGATCTTATCGGGGAATTGCGACGTGTACCAAAACGATGCCGCCGTCGTGATGTATGCCCACGGGGTGATCTTGTAAATGGCCTGGCCGTGCGCCATGCCGACCATCCCCGATTTGGTGTGGGCTTCCACGGAGCCTGGGCCGTTGTACAGCTCGTTCATCCTGTCGAGCGGGTACTGCGGGTCTTGATACAACGGGTGTGGTGGAGCGACGAGTTTGAGACCGTGCCAGAGAGCAAATGACGAGAGTGTCGCTTCAGAGTGGACCGCTAGGCCCTGGACGGATTGGCCGTGGTGGGCGGCGCGCAGGAGGGTTTTGCTGGCGCGACCCATGGCTGGTTGACACATCCATCGCGGCGTGTTGGTGCCTGCCTTCAGGCCCTGGTACCAGTTTCGCCAGGCCCAGTCGACCATGTACTGAACGTGAGCGCAGGGCCCAACGGCAATGAAGTCCGCTTCTTCGCCGACACCCCAGCTGAAGGGGTCGTCTTGGGGGTCCTCGACAGGTGGGCGCGGGCCGATGGGTTCAAAATCGTCGATTTGCATATTCCAGCCTATCCCACCGCCGCCATCGAGGGTGGCGTTGATCGAGGCGGTTAGGTCGGAGTAGCTGCCGTGCGCATCCTGCATGTAGAACCAGGTGCTGCGCTCCATGGACTGTTTTCGCGGCTGCCGACGGGCAAAGTCGGACATGGATGACAGGTACCGTCCAGCATGGCCGGTAAAACGGAGGTCCACCTCCAGCTGCCAGTAGTGATCGAACTCGGGGTAAAAGTGCCCAAATAGCTGCAGCGGTTGCATGACTTGGTAGGTAGTGATATGCGTTTGGATGCCCGGGTACCAGCTCTGCAGTACGGTCTCGTCGAACAACACGGCCATGTCCTGGAACTCGGGGGGTACAAGGTCCTGGACGGCTCGCCGGTAGTTTTCCTCGCTGGCGAAGATGGCACGCCGTTTGTCCTTGACATCCACCATGATGAAGACGGTGTACTCCCCTCCGAATCGCAAAGCGGTCTCGGCCGTGGTGGCGCGGAGGTTGATTAGGTCCTCTGTGGTGTAATTGTAACCTTCAAAGGCACGAAAGACGACGGCGGTCCTTGGAACATACCGGGGGTCTTGAGGTTCAGCAACAAGATCCGGGATTTCTTCTCCAGGCTTGCGCTTGCGGAAGCGTCTGTCAAGTGGTCGGATCGGCGTGGGATCTTTAAATCTCCGGGCGTTGCGTTCTAGGCATTGGTTCTGCAGCTTGGACCAATTGGTGGTGTTCCAGGCGACCTTCTCCCGCCTGTACGTGGGCTCATCTTCGCCCCAGCCGTACGGTCCATAGCGGTCTGCAGCCGTCATCCAAGTCTGGCTCAGACCAAGAGTCTCATGTGAACCCACAAATGGGCGTGGGTAAGCTGTGGTGTGTTAACGACTAAATTGTTGGGATAAAAGTGGTTGGGGTGGTCAAGAGGTCGGCTTAAACTCATTCATTTACTCACGAATATCGATGGTGTTTTCACGCACGTTGTCGTCATTGTCTTCTGGGCCTAAATCCAGTCCTCGGGGCCCGGTACATGATACACGGGGCGGCGAAAAGCCCCATTGTTTCAGGTCCGTGTCACGGACGGGTACTCTGTTGATGTTGGGTTTTGGACCGGTCTCTGTGTTTGGGGGTGGTCCGTAGTCTACGGGCAAGATCTCGTCGTGCAACAGCAGCGTGGTGACCACAACCCCAAACAGTAGCGCAATCAGCACAGGGACCCAGATGCGTGTGGGAATCCCGGAGCTGAAGAGCATGGTCGTGTGTGCGGGTAGACCATTGAGATGCCGTTGACGCTGCGCGATCCCCCGTAAACTTCAAAAGGCAATGTGAGTGTGAGGTTTGGGCGAGAACATGGCGATCTTCTGGGAACCAGCTTTCTTTTCTCAAGTGCCAGTGCTGAGCACGGTGCCTGCAGGGCCTCCTCAGGGGCTCCTTCTGGAAACAGGCTGGGGTTCCACACACGGGCGCCCCATTTTCCCGGCCACGTTAAGTGGGCAAGAACACGATGATCCGAGCGATCATTTGGAAACAGATTTTCTTTTCGCAAATGTGCCAAGTCGGTGCTTGAAGATGGCAGTGTCAGGGGCTGATGCTCCACAAACGGGCGACTCATTTCCGCGTTAAGAACCTGCCAGGGCTTTGTGAACATCCGCGTGAGTGGCTAGTGGCTGGAGGCTGTGCTCGGCGGCCTGCAATAACACCGTGGGGGCCAGAACAATTTAGGAGAGATGTGCGGGAACGCCCTGAAAAAGACGTTCCCGACGATAACTCGGGTATATTTATATATCGATCCGCCCAAAAGTTCTTTGCTGGTTGAAGGAATTCCCTCCCTCCTAATGGTTCACGTTACACAGTAGTCGCGTGCGCATGCATGAGCATTCCTTCCGTGGAGCCCAAGCGATTCCAAGCTCTGACATCATGGCGCTCCTTCCTGCAAGTGCCGAGCCACTCGAAAATGTGGCTAGTGAGTGGGGCGTCTTTGGCGTCCCACCCGCGATCTCGTGTTTCATCAATTCCTCGATGCACATTTAATGACCTGGTTCCACTCTGTACGGATACCCGGCAGACTTTTTATCTTTGTTCCTTCATAATAATTAGTTAAAGTACTGTTGTTCTCAATGTTATCCACAGACAAACCTAGACCAAAGAAACGTTTAACTAACTAGAACGCTGCTAGCTTGAGTTTAAGGCAACACTGGCCGCCCAGAAGGCTCTACCGAGAATGTCATTGCTTGACAATGAATGTGTTGAAAGGGACGCCTGAAACAAGTCCGTTTCCGGGCCATTCGTTTGTTGGACAGTTTCTCGAGGAGTAAAAAATTGGAAGAAAAACGGTAACATGACGAGAAATATGACAGTTATAAGGGGCAAAAGGGAATGTAGCAAGTACTGGAAAAGGTGGAATGTAGGTGGTTGTTCCACAACAGGCTTGGGAGTGACTCCGACAAGGGGTTGGATCAGCCACTGCCGCATCAGTCTACAGACAGATTTACCAGACCATGATAAGAACCGAGACAAATACATATGATGCCGAATGATTTCTTCCCCACCCCTCTCCAATTCTTAAAACACGCCCGCGCTGCAGTAGGAAAGGGCTGACAGACGGCCACCTCGTGACCGATCCGACGGCCGGGTACAGAACCAGGAGACGGCTTATCATCTAATTAACTATGTGTAATATAATTACATGTTTCCCTCGCTCTCTATGGCCAAAAAAGCAGCAAACCAAGTCCCTGGATAACTTGCTTTGCTGCAAAAGTGAAAAAAGACCAAAAGAATAAACCAAAAAAGTGAAAGATGACAAAAAAGAATAAATCTGGAAAGTGAAAAAAGACAAAAAAGAGTAAATCAATCAAACTTTACCAAGATTTGATCGAATATTAATGGATTGGACTTGGGCTATCTGTTTGAGTGTGCCGCTTTTTTTTTTTGCCACAGCGAGCCTCAATGAATTTACATCTGTCCTACTTTCCTTCCTTCCATCGTTGCCCTTGCGTGTCTTCTACCCTCGCTACCGTCGCTCCCATCGTGGATATTCGGCTAGTATTTGCTAAACATTTTAGTTCTCCTTCCCACTTCTGACCCAGCCGGGCCTTTTTCTCTGCGGTATACCGGGGCGATATAGCAGTTTCGGCCAGCACGCTCTTCCATCTCTTGCGCTCTGAGTGATCCCGAAACGCATTGATAATGTGATGCACCTTCTCATCGTCTGGGAACACTGAAGTAGAGTGAACAAGAGGGCCGATAGGAGGCCTGCTGAACTCAAGAACCAACATACCGAGATTGACAAACTCAGACAAAGTACCTCATCCGTTGACAATCCTGTGTGGTGCTTGCCACATCCCGTCTCCAGGGTGAAATAGGATGTGAGAATAGTCGTTACTCCCCGTACAGCCGACAATGTTGCTGAGCAAGCCAGCCACGTGAAGAGCATTCTATGGTTACAGCGTGCCGTGAGCTCCCGGACCGGGGTGTTCTAACTTGGTCGGACGGCAAACGTCGCCAATGCCGAACGCTAGCTGCCTGCCGCGAGCAACACAAGAGGCCGTGAAGTTCGGAAATTGCGTGTGCCTGTTGAATCCAGTACGGTCACGCGTGACTGGAAGAAATATGACAGTTGACCGTTCGCTGGCCTTGGAAAGCTCGCCCTCCCATGATTCCTAGTTGCATCTTGGCTGGAAGTTGGAACCTACTTTACGGTAATTACATTGGATCCGCACCCCAGCACTTTATCTCGGTAGAGCCCGGTTGTCGACTCCTGTAATTAGTGTCGTGAATTGAGTGGTTACCTACCTAACCAGCATATCGTTGTGTGAACTGCTCAAACCTCATCATTCATAACTATCTGGCTTGATAGCAAGATCGATTAATTTACCTACAACCCTTGAATTGAATGCCCATACAGACTGTAACAACCCCGTATCATTATTGACAGTATGGCATGGCCACCCACTCAATCCACGCAGGATCTCCCAATTATCCCCACATCATATATCATTAAAGCCCACCATATTCCCCTTCCCCAGGTCTTCCTCTTTCCAAATCAGCCAAACCCATGCGGCTGATGGCGTGTAGCCTGCCGTCATGGAGTATGGGCGGCCGTAGTCGGCAGACTGGAAGACAACGGGATCGGCCTGTCTAAGACGGTTGATGCTTGAAGGCGTGGCGAGGGACAGGAAACGTGCTCGGTGAGGATTCGGGAGGGCTCTAACGTCAATAATTAACGTTCAGTCTTGGAATCCGAATGACCATGACAGGATGTGAGACGGTACTGGTAATTACGGACAATTAGAGGGAGACAACTTACAAAGCATTCCCAAATATCCCATGACACAAACTCGGTTCTTTCTTCATGATGACCCCCCTCCTCAAAACACACTCCTGTCCCCTTCTAATCGCCTCATCAATGCGCCCCTGTAACTCCGGAAAATACTTCCTGAGCACTAGCAGCGAGTGTACAAACCCCGGCGCTCCATGGCAGAATTGGACAAGCCCTTTATCCTGTCCGCGCTCCCAACTCTCCTCGGAGCTGGGCCAGTTTCCGTCGTCATCACTCTGCCAATCCAAAAGCTGACTCAAGAAACCCCGCAACGCCTGGTGTCCGGCTAGTTCGGGTGAAGTAAGAACCAGCTGGGCCAAGATCCCGATGTCCCCATGGACGGCACCGAAGTAGTGACGGTCGTGCCAGTGCCAGGGCGGGCCGTGGGAGAGGATGGTGTGACAAAGTTGAGTGATCGCGGGGGTGAGGAGGGATGTGACTTGTTCTGATACTGTGGGGTTGGTGGTCGGAACCCAGGAACGGACGAGACGGGCGAGGTAAAAGGCACCAGCTCGGCCGTAGAGGAGTTCGTCGGGGTAGGATGAGGAGGACGAGGAGATCTGGGAGAGGGATATTGCAAAACGGTGCACGTGGTGGAGGTAGTTGTCGTTTGTTTGTCCACTGAGACGGGTTGCATCCTTTTCATGCTGCTTGTGTTCTTGGAAACAGTAAAGAGACGGTGGTCCATCCCTCGATGCAATTGCACACCTTACAGCCTCATACGCCAGCTTTTCATTCCCGATTCCACACCCTTGTGACTTTTTAAATCGGGGATATCCATTTTCGTTATCCACCTCGGCGTCAGGATCATCATTCAATCCGCAATACTTCCGCGCCCACTCGATTGTCAACCGCTCCGCGATTCTCAAATCCGGCCGGCGCTCAGAGA
The DNA here is from genome assembly GCF_033296635.1 of Dichotomopilus funicola. NCBI lineage: Eukaryota > Fungi > Ascomycota > Sordariomycetes > Sordariales > Chaetomiaceae > Dichotomopilus > Dichotomopilus funicola. The sequence continues at coordinate 60,559 of NW_026944098.1, read as the reverse complement.
CATGGAGTAGGAGGTATGCAATCCCCGTAGGACCGCTCCAGAGCCCGTGGTATCCTTCGCTTGAGTCTTGTGAACATACATGCACAGGGGGCGGGTAATTGGCAATGATATCCTCAAGGGCAGCTAGGAGATAACGCTCGGTATCTATGTCGTTGTCGACGTCCTCATGAAGGTGGCTATTTTGATCCATGGTGGAGGTCGGCGCCCTCATGGACTCCCCGGGGTCGCTGGCGACAGGGGTCACGAGCACCCCTCGTCGCTGATGTTCTTGTTGGTCCATCCTGAATTGGACGTTTTTAGCGTCCCACATGATGGATTGGTGGAGAAATCAATGGCGCGAGTTGGGGCGTTCCGGGGGGCTTCCAGAACGTTGCAGTTGCGGGGGGGCCAGTTGAGTTAGTGGAAGACCAGGCCCGATCAGGAGCTGAGTCCGAGAGGGTTAATGGAGGCTGCCGAGAGCTATTGTGGGCGAGGGGCTGCCATGATGGCGAGTGGGCGGATAAAGTGAGAAAAGAAATGGATCTATTGCAACTAGTGTAAGAGGGATCATGAGAGCCTTCAATGGCGTGGAATGGATTATATCATGATTCCCGTCTCCATTACGAGCCAGCTTGACGAGGCAGGGGCTTACTGTCGTCATGTGCTTTAGAAACTTCATATCATAATGCAGACTCTGGGAACCCTTGGATTGGGTGCGGGGAAAATGTGGCAGGGTTGCAACCTTGGGACCTCGCAGAATGTGGGGGCGGGGAGGGTGAGTTTGTTCAGCGGTACGAAATAGGGTTCAAGGTCTTGAGTTTGATAATATACAGACATGGGTGTAAGTCATACACTTATGTTACCCCCTTTTTGCCTCATCCAAAACCTTCTGAGCTCTCTTAGCCTTCTCCTCCAACAACTTCCTCAATTCTTCCTTGGTCTCTTCTAGCAATGCCTTGCCATCATCCCCATGCTCGTTTATGACCTTGCTCAATACGCTAACGTGGTCCTGTAGCTTGCGGCCGGCATCGTCCGCCGAAGAGGAACCTTCAAAGAACTGGCTTAGCACTGAAAGTCCTGTGCTGGCACTCCCGCCTGTAGCTTGGGCCCCCTTCTTTTTGGCTTTGTCAAGAGCCTCTTTTACATACTCCTCGATCTGACCAGCGTCAGCACCCTCGCCCAAGCCCTTGAGCTTCTTGAACAGGCCTGAGACGTCCCCGTTCTTGAGTAAATCCTGGTTGTCCGTCACCAACTGCTTCAGCCGCGGGCTCTTGTCGAGATACGGTCGGGCTTGTTCCAGACTCTTGTCCCAGAAGGTATTGCCTGCTTTCCGAATCTGCTGTGTCCGCTCCTCGACAATCTTGCGCACTTTCTCCGCCCCCTCAGCAGAGAAACCGCTGGACAGGACATCATTCACCTGCTTCCACGTCTCGTCGGCTAGTTTCTTGGCCTCGGGCCCGTATTGTGTGCCCATCTGCTGCAGCTGCCGAATGGGTTCTCCAAGTTTGTCATTGAGCTGCGGGTGACGCTCGAGGATTGTGTCGGATGCGCTGCCGCTGAGACGGGCGATCTTCTTAGCCAGCTTGCCAAGTGCGTCGTAAGCCTTGGTCGCGGATTCCAAGCTCAGGCCACCGCGGGCGATCTCCTGGAACTCTTGATATGTCTCGGATACAATCCCGTCGACCTCCTTGCCGTGGTTTTCGCGAATCGAGTCGAGGTCATCAAATGCCGAGTCTACAAACTGTCGGCCGCCTGGCACCCAGGCTACATAGGTATAGCAGAACTCTTTGATCTTCGCAATGGCTGCGTCGGTGGTGGGCGTCTTGTCTTTGATGGTGGCCGCGGCTTCTCGGTATTTTTTGTCTGCCTCTCGGGCGGCCGTGTTGATCTTGCGGGCCATCCTGCCGCTAGGAGAAAAGTTGTAGATCCCGTAGAGGAGACCCCCAGCTACCAGGCCGCCGGCAAGGCCAGACGCGAGATGTGAGGATCCTTGGCTGCCTGATGCGTTTCCGGATTGGGACTGGGACGACTGAAAGCGTCGTGATAGCTGCCTTGATGAGCCGGCAAACCCAACACTGCGGGCCAAGGGCGCTGGACGTATTGGGAGTCGCGATAACATGGTGCGGGGAGACTAAAGAATCGTGGGAACTGAAAGATGATGGAAGACGAGGCAGGCCCGTTTGTTTCAGCTAAATTATGGCTGGATAAGAAACGATTATCACATTCCTGACATAGAATTAGCGAAAGAGAGAAACATGAGACGGTGAAGGTGTGTTATAGTTAATTTTGAAGCTGTTCCTTCCAAGGTTTCCAAAATCTGTCACCGATCAACTTGTCAAAATCGATGACGATATCGTGAGCTGGAGGAGTGACATCATGCCGGCTGACCTGCGAAAACCAACCCTAACCCTCACTGCCTTGCCGAGGCAACGTGGTTGATGCCCTTGGTGTATTTTTGGCTGCCCCAGCACATGTTAATTAACCAAAACTCCAATCCTAATCGTTACTCCGTTCCCTTCGCCGCACCTTTCGGCCGGGAATATTGATGCCGGTGTCGGGTTGGAGATGTTCCGGCCATCTTCCAGAACCTCGCTTCTCCAACTTTTTTCTCGTTCCTTCTTCCCCACACCCCGCTCGCCAAGCCTTAAAAAATGGGACGAACACCCACTGACTGACCCGCCCAGACGCTTGGGGCGGGTTCTCGAGTCCAATCGCAACAATTCCCTGGAAATAAAATAAAAAACAAAGACACGTTGAGATTCGAGCGAATCTGTAGTGCAAGATGTAACTAGTGGAGTTGAGAATATCATGAAAGACGATGAAGTCTGGGTTCAATTGATGCGGAGGAATGTAGACTCTTCCCCCATAGTTAGCCGAAATTTGAGATGAGATGAGATGCGACGGTGAGGCTCGAGATGAGGTTGCGTTGCAGCAACTACAACCTTCTTCTGTCCAGCCCCCGAAGCTTCCAGAGCTCAGGGCTTCAGGGCTGCCATCCCATCGCCAAGCTGAACCCGTCGCGGCAAAATACCACGACTCTGCTTTTACCCGGTAGTGTAGTCGCCTCCGCATTGGCGAGGCGTTGGCGCGTGTTGACAGTGGGGAACGAAGGTTTGGAAGTTGGAGGCTATTCCGTTTGCTTTCGGGCTAACGTCAAGTTATTGAGTTGGGGATGCCCTGGCTTGTCCTTGGAGTGGTCACTTGTCTCAAAACAGAGCTGTCGAGGCCCCCAAGGTCCCCTGCTTCCACGCGAGGTTCGGCTCAGCCGGCCGGCTGAATTGCGACAGTTTGCTAGCTCCCGCTGGAGCGAAATGAGATCTTGGCTCGTGCCAGGCTCTGGTTCGTCCATTTCTGCGTGTGTCCTGCGCTTCGAACCAAAAACAAACCGCAAAAGCCTGGACCAAACGCGGCCGGCTCAGCCGAAACGCCAACAATCCGGTCCACGGCCCGCTGTGGTGCGCCGCATTGGGAATATTTCAGCATGCTAGCCTGGGTCGAAGGATGGGGGACTGGAGGGTCGAGAGTTCGTGTTGACCATTGGGACGACCATGGGGCAACTGGATGTGGCTTCTTGTGTGAGTGTACGCAATAAGTGTCGAGTCTGTCGTCCACTTTTGGGTCTCCAATGCCCTTGACAAGGACCTGGGTGCCGGGCCCAGGTGATTCTCCAGAAAAGACGTCGCATCGGATGCATCGTCGTGGTGGAGATACCCGGGGTAGCGGCCGGAGAATGGGGCCCGCCAACAACCAGAACGCGGGTCCTGCATCCCGCTGTTCCTGGTTCGACGGACTTCCCAACGACAGGAATGCTACCCTCGATTCCTCGTGGTTAAAATAAGAAAGAGGGCGGCCGCCCCCGGTCCTTCTCGACCTTCTCCCGCCCTTCTCTCGATCTGCCAGACAGACAAGACCGTTTGTGTTCCCCCAAACACAACAACACTCGTTTTGCCAGCTTTCGCCATGTATTTCTCAACGTCGTCTCTCGCCCTCCTGGCTTCGGCCCCTCTGGCGGCTCTCGCCGGCAAGCCTAGCCCCGGGCTCGACACGCTCGCTAAGAAGGCTGGGCTCAAGTACTTTGGTGCGGCCACTGACTCGCCGGGCCAGCGTGAGCGCGCCGGTTTCGAGTCTGCCTACCCCCAGTACGACGAGATCATGTGGAAGTCGCGCGAGTTTGGCCAGACCACGCCTACCAACGGGCAGAAGGTAAGATGATGATGAGGGCGGCAGTGCCTCCCCTTCTAGAATTCACGGGCTGACGATTCGTACAGTGGCTTTTCAGCGAGCCGAAGCGCGGCGAGTTCAACTTCACCGAGGCCACCATCGTGACCTCGCTGGCCCACAAGAACCACAAGACGCTGCGGTGCCACGCGCTCGTTTGGCACAGCCAGCTGGCCCCTTGGGTCGAGGAGACCGAGTGGACCCCCGAGGAGCTGGAGCAGGTCATCGTCGACCACATCACTGGCGTGATGGGCCACTTCAAGGGCGAATGCTACGCCTGGGACGTCGTCAACGAGGCGCTCAACGAGGACGGCACCTACCGGTCATCTGTCTTCTACGACACCCTCGGCGAGGACTTCCTCAAGATCGCGTTCCGCACCGCGTCCAAGATCGACCCGGACGCGAAGTTGTACTACAACGACTACAACATTGAGTCCCCCGGTGTCAAGGCCGAGGGTGCCCAGCGCATCGTCCGCCTGCTCAAGGACGAGGGCATCCGGATCGACGGTGTCGGTCTCCAGGCTCATTTCGTCGCGGAGAGCCACCCTACTATCGACGACCACATTTCCACCATCAAGGGCTTCACCAAGCTCGGTGTGGAGGTCGCCTTCACCGAGCTTGATGTGCGCATGCAGGTGAACGCCACCGAGAAGGGTCTTGTCCTGCAGAAGGAGGCCTACAAGAATGTGAGAGATATCCATCCTTTTTGTCCAATCGTTCAACTTCCACGATACTAACATCATTACCCCAGGCCGTTGGCGCGTGTGTCCAAGTCTGTGGCTGCGTCGGTGTCACCATCTGGGACTTTTATGACCCCTTCAGCTGGGTCCCGCCCGTCTTCCCCGGTCAGGGTGCCGCCCTGCTCTGGTTTGAGGACTTTACCAAGCACCCGGCCTACGACGGTGTTGTTGAGGCGCTGACCAACAACACTGGCAAGGGCAAGGGCAAGGGCAAGGGCAAGAAGCGGTCGGTGAACCTGTTGGAGGGTTACTAGATACCGTCTCTTGTAGATAGATAATCGTAATTGAGACTAATTTCAGCCGAAGCCATTGCCCGGAGTGTGATTTTGTTTGGTTTACTTCTTACAGATGATTCTAAAATGAGGATCCCGCATCCATGCCTAGTCAAGCCCCAAATGGGCATTTATTACATCTCCCTCTTGGGCGTGCGAATCCTCATGTGGAACTTTCCAGCCTTTTCCGGCCCAAACCAAACTGATATCTCCTAATCCACTAGCCTAATGATTCTGCTTTGGTCTACGGTCGTGTTGGATTGCGTGAAATTGTTATGCATGAAGCTGGTGTGTCTCATCCATCCCGTTGCCCGAGTCCTCCATTCAAGTCATCTGAAAACTGGAGCTGATGTTCGAACACTTGAATTTGACGGTTCGTCGTAAGGTTTAGATCTGGGACAGCTTACGACCGTATTTGCCATGGGGCTACATGGATGGACCGTAGTTGACATAAGACTCCTCGAGCTTGGTCATTGAAATGTTCTTTCTAGTCTTGGGAGGTACTGCTAAGCAACATTGAGACAGGCACCGGGGATCCGTTGTTGGATAAGGACTTCATGGCCGTTAATCTACTCCATGTCGCCGTATCAAGAAAGACGGAGCCACATTTACTCGCAATTTCGGTACCCACGAGGAAACAAACATGTGTGGGAGACTAAAAAACTCACCCGTGCTGCAAAATAGATCCTCTAAACCCTAGTTAAACCCCCCGCTCCCCTGCCCAGTTTCACCCTCACCACTTATGCGGCCATGGCTTTGTTCTCATCAAACAACACATAATCCCTTCCCTTCGACCAGACTGTCTGCTTAGTATAATTAAAGATCCTTCGTTTTCACAAGGACACCCCCAGCGCAAACATGTCGCGGCCACTGTTGTCGTTCTGGTAATTACACTCGATATGTTGCGTCACATTGCTCCAAAACAGAAGTCTAGTAAGAAAGTACCTTGGGCGAGGTCGATAGGAGGTATGCGGGATCCGGCTGGAAGCCGGATGAAGTTAGGCCGTAGCGGCCGCAGTTGGGGATGTCGGCGTAGAGATCTGAGGGGGTGGTTTTGGTCGGGTCGTTTTTGTAGGGATTCATTTAGGGGGTTTTTGTTGTCACTGATATGGGTCATATGGAAGGAGACGGAGAGAAAAAAAAGTGAATTGTCTGGACCATGAAAGTGGAAAATACAGAGGAAACGACAATGGCTGTGGGGTGTTGAGTTCAAGGAACGGACAAGGTTCCCTGGACTCAAACTCTTCTGGAAAGTTGTTGGTTTCCATGCGCGCTAACGGGGCCTTCACTACCAATCATTTGCCGACTGAAGACCCACGCGGATTCAAACTTGATTTGTTTGCTCTCCCTTTCACACGTGGTGTGTCTTGATGTCGACTTGACCGTGAATGGTTTGCAACTCCTTGATCACGCTCTCAATCTTGCGGCCCATTTCCACGCCTTCCTCGATAAAGTCGTGCCAGTACTCGCGTTTCTCTTCGATCGCAAATGCTACAGGAGGCTAAGTCAGTACAATTTGTGGTCACATGATGCGCGGTCTTGGAGTTGACAATAGTTTGGGATGTCTGGTCATGAAAGGGGTAAACCGGGAAGGGGGGGGTTAAACTTACAGCCGTCATCAATGTATTGAAGCAATGCCCGCTCCCACCGAGTGCGCTCGTCGCATGGGGCCAGGATTGGGTTTATCCAGCTCAGACCGTTGGTCTTCGAGTCTGGGTTGAGATACACCATCGCGACAAGCATCGATCTCCGGGAGCTGAACTCAGCCGTGACTTTTCTAGCCTTGACCCCGCAGTCCAGCTCCAACCAGTCGCGCACCCCTTGCTGGGCAGGATAGAGATAGGCGCTCGAGAGGGAGCAGAATGCCAGCCAGATCGACACGAAGATGGCGTTCCAGTTCTGAAACGCGCACGTGGCCACGGCCAGCGCCCACTGGCCCAAGATCAGGCCCTGCAGGACGAAGACGGCGTAGCGACTCGGGGGCGCCCCGGCACGGTTCAGCGGTTTGTTGAGGATTGAGTTGACGGTCGGGCTGGCGCCGTAGAAGAGCCACCAGTCGGAGGCGTTCAGGCTGTTGGTGGCGATCACGACACGGCTGTTGGGGCTGGGGCGATTGTCGAGTAGCCCCCGCGGTTCGCCGCCGTGCGCGTACTTGACGGTCAGGCCGCTCAGGGGCAAAAGGAGGAGGTAAGCGGCGGCTAAGTACAGCTGGGTGGCCAGGGCGATGCCCACGGCTGAGGCCCACAGCACCCAGCCCGTCAAGGAAAGTATCGTGTAGGGGAGGGGCCGCCAGTTTGTGGCACGCCGCAAGACAGCAGGCCAGGATGATGCCAAGCTGCCATTGACGGCGTCTGCTGGCTGCGTGGTAGCGGCGGTGTTGTTACTGTTTTGGAAGAGGACAACCTCGAGACGTTGCCGCCGGATGTTGTCCTGCTGCATACGGGGGCTGAGATTCGGGATCTTGAGGTATGTCTTCAGCGCTCCAAGCCAGAGCCGGGTCGTGGTCGGCGTGCTGCTGGGGTACAGGTCGCCAAACCGGCCATCGATGCAGTGGAGCGTTGTGCTGCGATCGAAACTGTCAAGACAACAGGCGTCTACATTCTCATGGGTCCGGGTAAGCAGGCGGGCGCCTGCAGGAGTGATGGGCCAGTTCCAGAGAGGAACCCGGCCGGTCAGGTGAAAGCCGTGCAGCTTCGTGGGGAGATCGATGAACTCAACTAGCGCGGTGAGTGGGAGAATGCCGGCCAGCTGCTGGATGATGACTGGTAGGTCGGGCAAGGGGAAAGCGGATGTCATTGTTACTTTGCCAGTGGCTCCGGGACCCAAAAGAGTCAGGATGATTTGATGGAGCGGCTGGGGGATTGACATTGGCAAGTGTTTCGGGGAGCTGTGTCTGAGCAGCGAAAGACAAGACTGCCGGGGGAATTACCTCCGCTGTTGCTTTTATGCTCGATGGTCGGTTTCAAGGCGAACTGCAGGGCTTCCATAGAAAGGCCTCCCACAAAGAATCTTGACCAACATTTGGGCTCTGACAAGTTGAGTCGTACCAACTTCTTTAAGCCAGGCTCTCTCGATGGGCGGACGGACAAACCACGGGGCTGCGGGGACGAACGAGGCGCATGGCGGCATGTCGCGTCGAAGCATGACGGCATGCCATCGGCATGTGTCCATCGATCGGCACGAACTCAACGCCGCAGGCGCTTGCGAGGCGCCGTTAATGCAATTTCGTCAAGAGGGCCCGTAGCCGGTCGGGGAGGTTACAGGTATCAGGCGGCAGGCGTTATTACGGCGGTAATTATTGCGTGTTCACTGTCCAGAACGGCCGATTGGTATCAGAAACCACCAACCCAAGTACGGTGCATTACACTAGAAATTGAAATGGTACCAGTATCTACAGTCATTAGTGTAAAGATGTAACCTCCCAGGGCAGCTTTCGGCTCTTTTCACTCACTTTACCTAAACGGATGTCGTGGACAAGGGTTTAATGCAATTACATATTGCATTTCAGGCGGGTAACACTTCAGACAGCGTTCAGTCATGGTCACCGGAACCCGGCCTCGCTTTGTCCTTATTTTCCAACCGCAACAACCGGGCGGTGGCCGAGCGACCCGCGGTCAATAGGGCCGCCAGTGAGACTCATTATCTGAAACCTCAATATTGGTCACGGCGTGGCGCGATGTGCACCTGCCATCTGCACTCCATCTGCTGTGACACACCAAGCCGACGAGGCTGCGGTAATCGGCCGTTGATTGGTTCTTTTTTTCAAAGGCTAAGGACAAAGGAGGTCAAGAACGGCAAAAGCAGACCGGAGTCCAGCTTTTTCAGTCTGTCGTGCTTCCACGCTAATGTTGACTTGCATCGGACCGACCCTCCTGACCGACGGGTTAAAGAGATCGAGTCATCTTTATTATTCGACCGGCCACGCACTCGACCCACCCCCCGGCCCCGTCTCTTCCTCCCACCCACCATGACAACCATACAAGACCTCACTACGGAATGGGCTGACCAAGTTGCCCAACTGGGATCACATTGCATCGGTGTGGAGAGCGTGGTTGGTGTGATAGGCCCGCCAGCCCGTTGTGAGTGGCGGACTTCGGACGCTGCGCTGGCGCAGTTATTCGTGACGTGCTTGCCATGGCTGGACGCCGCTGGAGCTCGCGAACCTGGCGGCTTGTCACGCCACGGGCCTGGATGCCTTGAGAATTCCCTGACATTGCGTTGGGCCAAGTCGTTGTGGGCAAATGCAAACGGGGAGCTAAGGATTGGTCACATGAGACAAAGAATCCTGTCCAGCCCGAGGTTTTTACTCTGAGTCGATCAATTGACGCATGCCAGGCTAATTATTCAATAAAGATGTGTGTGGTGCCAAAAATCTCAACTATCAATAATTAGTCCTTAACGGATGATACAGCAAAAAAAAGGGGAATATTCATTGGAACCTAATTAACCCCATAACGTTTCAAAATACCTATTAATCTTTCCAAGCTTTCTTGATTCCCTTAATACATCTGATCCCAGACACTTCGAGATGGCTGGAAGAGCTTTCCCATCAATCCCAACCAACTTTCGGCAACGGCAGTTGTTGCATGACTAACCTGGCTCATGCTTTGTGGCTCGGTATTATTCCTCGTCAGCGGCGGCGTGGTCCTTTGCTGGAGTGACGAACCCACGCCGTTTTTGTGAGCTTGCGGGTCCGTGTTTGTGGCTCTTGCGCTACGAAAACCATCTACCCACCACTCTTGCCCCATAGCTAGCTCTTCTCCGATACACGGTAAAGGCTCCATACGCCGGGACTGCACACCGGTAATGCCTTGTACAGGAGCCGACAGAACACTCCTCGCACCGTCTGCCTTGGTTGGGGTTACTACAGAGAGGCAGATTTTGACTCGCCGTAATACCTGGCAACGGTAGGCGGTTGATTCGCCTTGAACTTCTCTGTCGTATATCTCCACCAGCAACGCTATCTCGCTTGGGTAGTTTTGCGGGTTGGGCCTGGTCATGATGATGGCAAGCGTTGAGTCTTTGTGTAGAGCCCCACTTGGGTTGTTGTTGAGAGCCTGGTCTGCCGGCTCTATGGCATACCACTTGTAGTGGTCGACTGGAAAACGGAATGGCCCTTTGGGCGGGGTCCAGCCGATGCCGAGAATGGTCTGCCGCAGGTCCACGCTTGGAGGGCAGTGAAGGACAATGCCTGGGTACTGCACCTTCAAGCCTTTATCGCGGTCCAATACCGTCGCGTATTGGGGGGCGTTGGTAAAGGGATCCGGGTAATCCAACTTGTACGCATCCATCAACGTCCGGGGTGCCCATCCGAAACCCTGGAGCTTTACCTTGGCGGTTGGGAGAAAGATGAGCCCGGGGGGGATCTTGCCGCGGTACTCGCGCTCGAACAGCGACCAAAATTCCTTCACCATCTGATCACGTTCCGTTTCTGTTGCCTGGCTTTTTAGGCTCGCATTTCTGATATGCGAATTGTCGTCCTTGGTGTATGGAAGCCGCATCAACATCGCAAGGGCAAGCGGCTCGTGGCCTTCGTTGCTGGTGCTCTGTGAAGAATAAATGATATGTCAGAAGACTCGTGATACGTCATGGTTTGGAAACTTGCAATGAGCAGATAATGACTTACTCGCCATCTTGCTGCCCGCCAGCAATCCACCACCAGAGAGTAGGCGGCGTCATTGGTGGTCAACTGGCCACGTTTGCGGGTGGAACCCATCAGGCTGTCGGCGAGATGTCGACTGACGATGCTTTCAAAGGATGCCGGTCCGCCTCCAAGTTTGGCCAAAGCTGCCACCAGTTCATCGATGTCCAATATCCCATCATCTCCTCGCTCGCTCTCTTCGAATAGAACAAGCAGCTGTTTCGAGAGGGCGGCTTCCTGCAGGGTCCATAGCCGTTTCATCCAATTGCTTGCCAGGATCCTCATAGCCGAGTGGCAGTGCGCATCCCCCTTCTCAGACAATTTGATCTTCACGCTGGATAGACCGTTATCCAGAATAACAGTGAAACATGCGTTCTTGTACACTGCCTCAATTTGTGCAATGCCCCATGTCCTCAGCGCTCTTGCGTTTCTGTCGTTCTCTCTCCACAGACCCCGGGCTTTAAGGACGGTGTCATACCCGACAAGGGTGGATTCACCGTTGGCTGGTATGATCAATGTGTCCATCCAGAATGGAATCGACTCGGTATCGGAATTGAGACCCTCGCCTTGTTTCTGAACTCCCATCTTGAGAGCCTTGTAGATTACGCCGATTTGGCAACTCCAGAGCCAATTACCATCCTCATTCCCCCAACCGTCCGACCAAACGTGAGAGATCGCTCCATACTTGGTGCCCGGTCCCATCTCAGAGAAATCCTTGACCACCAGGGAAAATGTATTGTCCTGGGCCTTCCGTATCACTAACAGGGGGATGGCGTTGGCGTCCTTCCGCGCTAGGATCCTAAGAATTTCAGGCATATCGGGAGTGAGCCGCCTGCAGTTACATTTGGATGTGTACCTGTGGGTCGTCTTGTATGTCCCCGGTGGGATTTTGCACCCCACGGTGCTGCAGCTTTGATGAGTGGCGGATCCCTCCTTGAATGCAGCTATGTCCCGGATGGACTGGTGAGCAGAGAGCAGCAAAGTCGCGCTGGACCTCAGTTGGCTTTGGAGAAGATGGATGGTACGTGGGCACCATCGATCTTCCATAAAGCGGAAAACTCTTCGAGGTGGGCCCCAGCCGTCGTCTTCTTCTTCCTTGTGCCATCCCCTTATGACTGTCTTCGTTTCGTGTAGGATTCGTGCCGTCCACGAGGACAATGTTTCCCCAAGAACCATGAGCGCGAGTGCGAGTTCGTCGCTGACTTCCCCTCCTCCCACAGCTGAGGGCCCCGTCCAGAGGTCTTTTATGTCGTGGCTCTCGTCGGTATTGGCTGTGCCGGTATAGCCGCATGTCTTTCGAACAACCATCCTGGCTTCATTCAAGCAGAAATCAACCTGGGCCATGTGGAGCTGAGCCCGATGGTAGTCCTTCTCACTCAACTCCCGCACCCAAGCCCGCCATTGCCCCAGGGCATCGTTCAACGTGTGGGTGGCGATAGTGTGGCCGGCAGCGTCGCAAAGGTCTTCAAAGTTGAGCAAAGGGCCATGGTCATCACGGACGACGGTGTAAATAAGTCCGAAGAACAACCACGTCTGGAGGAAATGGGGCAGCTTTCCATGAAGGCTCCCTATAGGCAGCTGATCAACTTCAACGTTGTTGTCTGGCTCTAGCTGGTGGCTGTTCGGGTCAATCGTCCATCCATGAAGTGTTGGAAAAGTGTGAAACTTGAGAAAGCTGCAGTCACCGAGCTCGTAACCTTGAATTTCTCGCATGTAGATGTCCTTATCGATCAATCGCCTGACCGGAATATAGTCGATACTCTCGTGGGTGCCTTTGAGGTGGTCCATGGTCGTTATCTTAGCAGCTCAGCTTGCGTGCGTGTATAATTGGGCGAAGCGCTGGGGGTGAAGGGTGACTAAGGGTAGCAATATTGAACGACCAAGGGGATAGATAGTCAAAGCCCGAGCATATTAGAGCTTAGAACTTGCACAGCGACGAGTCAAGAAGTAACTTGGTATTTGCAGACAACGGGGATCGCGAGCTGGCACGACGGGAGCGCCCGCGCGGACGCCGGGCGGGTTTAATTGGAACCCGAAGTCCTGGGCACCCCCCATAGAACCCCAGTATGGCGATTGGAGGTGCTTGCCAGTGAACAAGGCTCTGAGTTATTCAGGACCGACCCATGGAGTCGACAGCCTGCTGCCGCTGCGTGGTGCGGTTGACTGCGATTGGTCCATTGGCATCCCGCAACCACCTGCATGCAACCCACCTGGTCGGGCACTCATTCTTGCGGCAATCTTAGGTCCTCTGTTGCGTAATTGCATACTGGGCAAGACGGTGTTCAAACTCCAGCCTTATCTCAGCGCCGTTCCGTGCCGTCCCCGCTCCCCCCCAGTACCAATCACACTTGGCTTTACGCGCTGAGCATTTTAATTTCTGCCCGAGGAACAGACCAGCAGCCACCCCTCGTAGTAACGCCACCCTCTCACAAGGCCTCCAAAAGCCCAAGGCCTAGAGGCCCCCAACGAGCCGTTTGCTGATGACCCGGAGCGTGGGTGGATCCTCACTATCCTCTAGGTTGGTCCCCAGGTGTCCTTGCCACGTGCCAGCCAGGAGTGGCGGGTCGGGGTCGGTCCAGCAGAAAAAGCCGTCCTGCCCCTCCCCAGCTCGAACGTCTACCTGGATGTTCCATCCCGTTTTGTCCCTGTCCTTCTACTATCAGTCCCACACCGCCACAAATGGCGCCCAAAACCATCTCCCACTTCCGGTGGAATTTTGTGGTACGTATTACACAGAGCCAAAATCAAAGCTACCGCCGTCTGCGAGCCGCTTTACTCACCAAGCTAGCCTATTGCTAACGTTCTTTTGCAGAGGTCAGAGACCTGGCCGGAACCTTTAACCTCTCCGGGGTCGTCACCTGGGCAGAAATACCAGTAAGTCCCCGCCCCTTTTCCCTAGGCCGCGGCTCACATCACTGCTCTTTTTAGGAGGCACTACATTGTGGTCCATGGCTTGCGAGACGCAACCAACCAACGGGTCAACTACCAGGCCGCCCTCGAGCGCTGCGTCGAGGACATCGCGAAGCGTGCAGGCGGAAGCTACCAAGTTCAGCCCTTTCGCTTCGGTACTTTGCCGCTGCTACTGGATGGCGGAGGAAAGAGTTTCAAATCTGCCGCATCCAAGCTCCGCCGAAAGCTCGACAGAATCCGCCGCCTCGAGTTCAAGAACGTTGGTCAGTCTAGAGCGCACGAAGAAGGCCCGATCTCGTCATCCCATTTCATCTTCATTACCCATGGCCTGGGCTCGTGGCTTGTTAAGGCCGCGATCGCCAAGCAAGACCTGGCTCCGCAGACTCTCGGATTGTTGTTTTTGGATGCCCCAAGGATATCCGTCTATTTATCGAGCCCCGGTGCCTACCTGGACGCTGTTATCGAGCTATGGTGGAAATTTCACAACACATCACCGTCACCGACGGCGGAGCTTCCCACCATATCCCGAAAGCTCTTGGGGTCCCTGTGGACAACCGACGGGATCTTCCAACAATATCAGCGCGAGACATCGGAGCAATGTATTCAAGGCGCCCTCGACCCCTATTTTGTCAATTTGTGGGGACCAACGCTAGAGTTCTCTGGAGGGACTAGGACTCCGACCACAGAGGTGAGTTAAATTGTACTCAAAGCCGAGACCTGATCCCTCTATCTCTCCCTGTTGTCCGAAATCACGCATTGCATCGCGCACTAATTATCCCATAGGTCACTGCACCTGTTCTGTCTGTCGCCTCGATGTGTTCTGTGTTGCATACTAATTACTTTGTCTGACAGTCAACGTCAAGCCCACCTCGCAGCCCCAGGCTGGGTCGGATCCGCGAGCTTATCCAACCCCCCCATACAACAACTCCCCCAACGGCCCCCAACGAGGATGAGGTTTGGGAACGAGTCAAGGATCTGCTGAAAAGGCTGGGTGAGCCTGCTATCGATCCGGCCCTCAACAATACCATCGTGAAGGCCAGGCCGACTTGGGAGGATCTAGAAAGCGAGGGACAATCATTACTGGCTCGTGGAGAACTGAAGAGCGCCCGGACGGCTTTCGAAGCGGCTCTAGACACTCTCGGCACCCCGACCGTCTCTCTGTTAGCAAGCACAGCGCGCTCAGGGCTCGTCCTCAGACACGCTGAGATTCGGATGCAGATGGCCATCATCGACCATCGTTGCGGAAAGACCGATGGGGCCGAGAAGCGCCTGGATGACCTTGAGGAGCAAATCGAAAAACTGTCCCAGGTGCGGATGTCGGGCGAAGATGGCGTTCGCTTGAGCCGCCTCACAAGGGAAGTGCAGCGGAGGCTTGGCGCCTCGCTCCTATCTCGAGGAAAGTACCCGGACGCAATTAAAGCACTGAAAAAAGCCGCCAGCGCAGGGCCGGATGTGTGTAATCGGGCAGCTGAAGTGGGAGTTTACAAGGCACAACGCGATCTTGCCGTGGCGTACGGATTGATGGGAGCCCTCCTCGAGGCGCGCAAGACTCTCCGGCTCCTGGGAGAGGTTAGAACCGAATTAACCGATCACCGCCGGTCTTGGCCACAATTACTGCACCCATCGAACAGAAACCAAGAGCGCTCTAGCAAGGGGTCTGACAGTGTCCAAATCCCACTCCCAGTTCCCGTCTCCGAGCTGGACACAAAGAAGCCCGAGATAGACCCGGAGAAGCTGTGGGCTGCGGCCCATGTTGCCATGTTTTCAGGTCAATACAACCAGGCCCTTCAAGCTTCGACCAAGCTTTTTAGGTTGCGACAGAGCTCCCTTGGCAGGCGGCATATCAAGACCCTGAAAGCCGCCAACCTCAGAGCCTATCTCCTAGCCTGTACATTTCAGCTTGAGGCCGCCCGTGAAGAGTGCGGCTCAACACTCCGGGTTCTCTCGGAAGACTTTGGGCCCATACATCGCCAAACACTTGAGGCCACATGGGTCTTGATTGTAATTTTCAGGAAGTACCGGAGTTTCATGGAAGCAACCGCCACGGGGGAATCACTCAACGGGCTGGTCGATGAATGTTTCACACAAGAAGACCACCCTATGAGGCTGAAAACAAAAGCCGAACTCGCCCACTCCTATTCGTCCGACGGGCGGAATAAAAGGGCTAAAGAGTTGCTAGAAGAAGTTGTCAGGTTGTCAGGATGTCGCCTGAAAACAGGCCGTTACGGCAGCACGGGCCACGAGCTCCTGATCCCCCACGCCGATCGTAGTGCGCCTGGCATGTGCAGCGCAGCCCATACGCTCCCGACCCTTGAGTACCAAGTCAAATTAGCACGCGTGGACTTGGCCATGGGCGACTGGCAAGCAGCCCAAGAGCGCGCCTTGCATGTCCTCCAGACGCAACGCGAGAGACGCGACACCGACAGGCAGCTGAGAGGAAAAGGCGCGAAACCACGACTTGAGTCAGGCAAAGAACCAGGCGATAGAGGCAGCGTTCCCGAATTTATCGACAGGGTCTTGAGCGACATTGACCAAGAGCTCAACGGCAGTGGCAGCCAAGGGAACTTGGACTCTGGTCAAAGTCCGGGGCCGTGGATCCAAGGGTCGACATTTTCCGCGCTTCGTCTCTTGGCTTGGATCCAATTCGATTGGGATAGGTCAACTAGCCACCGGATGCAACCTCTTCGAATCCTCGAAACTGTGCAGCGCTGGCAAGAACAGGCTGACGTCTTCGGCCCAGGTAGTCTGGGCTTCCTGGCCACAACGCATGACTACGCCGTTATGCTGCGGGGGTACCAACTGATTGCTCCCGCAAGAGAATGCTTCAAAACCGTTTTTGTCGCCCGGGCCCGACGTCTAGGAATATCCCACCTAGCCACTTTGTCTACGAAGCGGGAGCTTGTGGTCACAGAGTGCCTAGTAAAAAACTGGGTGGACCCCGAGTCGTACTTGTCCGAGGACCCGACCAGGGATGGAAATCAGGCTGATGGCGATGTTGGTGGTGAACTGCCCTCGGAGGCTGAGGGCATGAGCGACGAGGGGTGGCATGCGGCAGAGACCTGCTTCTTGGATATCCTTCAAGACCAGGATTGCTATCTCGGCCCTGATCATCCCGAGTCCCTGCAGACTCTGTTGTGGGTTTTGGCAGTCCAACTACAACGGAACACACTGGGCAATGCGAGCGAGACCCGCACATCACTAGAGCTCCGTCTTCAATTCCCCAGCCGAGGCCAAGAAATGAACTTGAGCCGGAAGCAAATCGAGGCCATACAAAACCAGGTTCACGAGCTCTATGCCGCGAAAGAATTTTCCAAGACCCAATACAGCGAAACCCCGAAAGACCGAAAGCTACATGGAACACCTGATATGAACCCGGTGAAGCCGCCAGCTTCAAGTAAGTAAAGTCCTGGGCACAAGTGATAGCCGTCATGTGGCTCTTCCTTTGAGAGCAACACTAGAGACAATCTCTAGGCAATGGATGGTGACGATGTGGTCGTCTGGAGATCGTGCTGCGTGGTGTCACCCACAGCCTGGTCTCCCATCTCTTTTCCATGTAAATAAATTAGTGATTTTCGTGGCATCCGGTATTAGCGTCGATGTAATCATTTCCCCCCGATATCCTGTCTCGCCCTGCAAGGCAGATTATCCATCCCATTTGCCTTCAGAGTTTGACTGAGATTTCATTGAACGACTAATATTTTCGGAATGATAATGATTCAATCCAGGTTGTCAAGATGTCATTAACGTTCCGAAACAAGGCCCCAATGCATTTACCTGGCCGTGAACCAGATGATTAATTACACGATATGCCGGTGGAATCTTTAGTCGCGCATAGCCGTGTCAAAATCACACCGCGATGCCGATGAGGAAGGGATGGGAGGAAATAGAACAAACCCAAGCAAGTCCGCGTTTTTTGTCCGTTGTTTTCCATGGGGCGCTTTAGTTAATTATCTAATAAATCAGTGCGTGATCTCGGTGCCGTTAAACCCACAACCCTGGAAATTGCTAAAAGCTTAAATTCCGGGTCCCAGGTTTTGCCCTTATGTTTTGGCCCTCGAGAAATAATTATTATTACCCTCTTGGCCGCCCAGGCAACGGATAGAATGACACGAAGCGCCATGTCACGGTGCGCGACGCATTCACCCACCCGAAGGCGCAATTAACTTTCGCAAACGTATTATTAATTAGTCGACGTGTCGGGACCCCCCACAGACAAATCAAGTTATCTGTCACCCCTCAATCATCTGGCGGTGCTGTTCCATCCTCGGTCCCCAGCCCCCACGGCATACTACTCAACACCCCACGAATCAATTGCGTCTGTCTTATCTTGGGTGAACCCCAGTGAGAAGCCATTGGTAATTATGAATGAAGTGCCGGTTGCCGAATACCTTTTCGGGCACACGATGGCCTCCTTACCGTGCTAAGGCATCTCGGCGTGGCATCTGGGGGATCGGGGTTACATATAAACTGAGAGAGACAAAACCGGGGCATGGGTCGACGCTGGGACTAAAACTTCCCCTAGGCAGTAGGAAGAAGATGGGTGGTCGACGTGAAGCGCGAAACCAGCAAAGAGAAGAGGGGAAAGAAATGTTTAATGGCGACCACTGTTAAGGTACTTTAGGGCGTGGAATGTTACACTACCGGAATGGGAGCAATCGAATGGCGGTTCATTTCTACGTATGCACCGAAACCTATGAATCAAGTCTGAGTTAGACGATACGAGACAGTTGGGCCAGTAGGTTGGCCTGATCGCCGGAGAGAGGGTTGGTAACGAGGGTGCCAGGGGATACTGAGAATCGTGCTCCAGCCCAGGATAACCGCCACGTGGAACCATGACGCGGTCTTCCATGGCGCCCCACTTGACTTCTTCATGGCCTTCTCTTCAGTGACCGGTGTGTCGCGGGCAGCACCGATCGCAGCCACGACATCGCGGCCAACTTGTACGTGACCGCGGTCGCGCTTCGGCGCAAGCACCGTGCCTTGGCCGGGTTAGCCGTTGGGTTGTGGACAACGAGTTCGCCAGGTCTTCGGACACAGGCGTGCAGCAGCAGTCTGCCGAGGCGAATTTAGTCAGAAGACCCGAGTGCGAGGAAGTGCCCGAGATCATCACACAGCCACATCGCATAGATCGTCGTGCTTTCTCCGACGCAAACCTGGGGGTTGAGCTCGAAGCCAAGATTCAGCCGGATTTGGCCCCTAATTCGGTCCCCGTTCCAGCCTCCTTGTGAACACCAGTGCAAGAACCCCCTCCAGCCCCCAAACCGACGACCGCTGTCCAATGCTTCCTCCGACGGCTCACAGAACCACCATTTCTCAAGCCCTACAACCCCCCAGCGTCTGGCGCGTACCCGCGAGGTTTTGTTGGCTGAGCTCAACAGCCCCCTCAGCTTGCTCAGCAATGTGTCGACCGAAGACCTCGAAAATAGATCCAAGGCGGAAGGTGTGAAGAAGAAGCCAGGGTTGGTTGCTGCTCAGGAGGCAGTGGAAGTGGTTCACATCGAGTCTGCTCCGGCTGTTGCCGCTGAGCGGACCCCAGGAACACACTGCTCACCTCTCCTACGCCTAAACTGGCATCCGGCTTTTAAGTCCGAGCCCGAGCAAAAGGCCACTTTCAACATGTCCGCCATTCTCAAGCTGACCGGTCACAGTGACATCCCGCGCATCAAACACGCAGTCTAGACCCTAGCCCGTCGTCACTATATTTTGAGGACGCACTATGTTGTGTCGGAGAAGGCCAGAGATAAGCAGATCCAAATGTAGAGCGTACTCCACGAGGAACAAGAGCCCGCGATGAAGCTAGGTCACAAGCAGATCGCTAGTGAAGGGGAAGTGCAGGTCGAGCTTCAAGCAATACAGATCCGCGAATGGGACCTGGGTTTGTGCGAGACAGCCCAGATTCACCTGCTCAGTCTCGGTAGCCACTCCCACTTCTTCACCATAAGGGGCTACCACATCTCCTGGGTCGGGCCGAGCTTCAAGGCGTTGTTTTCCGACCTCGGAGCGGCCTAAATAGGCCGACCCTTGTCCCCTGTTTCCGAGAAGAGGCAGTACCGTGCATTTGTTGAGGCGCAGCGAGAACACCACAGGGCCGGGGCATTTAAGAACGGGTTGAAAGAGCTTTGGAACATCATCGGCCCCAACCGTCCGCCCATCCAGTCGTTCACATTCGCGAAGTCCCAAACCCGCTCTGCGACAAATACCTTTGGCCAAGCTGAAGCTCGTGCGCCCCTTGATTGTGCCACGACCGACAGATTCCGGTCGTTTGCTCCCAGCAACGGCGGTAAGCTATTCCACGTGCACTTAGCCGTGCTGCAGGGGCTCGTGTTCGGTCTCCTGCCCGAGACAGTCGACATCATCCTTGGAATGACCGACGGGGGGCGTGTGGATGACCGCTTTGCCAACAGATTGTGCCTGTTCCTGAACCTGGTACCGGTCCATTTGAAGCGTAGCTGTAGCAGCAGCGGCAGGGGCAGTGGAAATGAGGGTACTGCAAGCAAAATGAGCGACCTCATCCACTAATCACACGATGCAATGTACCCTAGAGTGTCGTGCTCAAGGAACTCAAGATACCGGGCTATAGTACCCTCGCACCAGGCTTCCAGCTCTTCATCGACTGCCGCCAAGCCTGCACGAGCGGTCGATCTTTGGCGGCTACAAGGTCGGTGATGAGCTGTTCGTGGATGCTCGCAACGAGTGTCACTTGACGTTGGGCATTTTGGACCACCCCCAGAGCGGTTCGTCCTTGACGCTGTGTTTGGCGACAGGATTATACACCAAGGGAAACGGGCAGCTACTGGTGCGCTCGATGGTCGACGTGTTGGAGATGTTTGCCACGGGTGTCGACGGTGAGGTGCCAAGTCTGTCGACGTATGTGCCGCCCAAAGAGATCGAGGCCAGTCTCTGCACTGGCAAAGGTCAGAACATCACTGACTCTAACATTGCCGATCGTACCGATACTATGGACGAGTTTTCCAATGCCACCACCAGGACAATCCCCACTCCCGTCACAACTCCAAACTCCCTGGTCGTCGTCGCTGTGATCCCGGCCCCTCCCCCCCCCTCCCCTGCCCGCCCCCATCCCAACCGCCGCCGCTACGACCGCGACCACCCACGGCTCGTCGCTCAACCCCACAAAGTCTACACGAAAACGTATTACTAGCGGGTTCCACAGGCAGATCGGATCGTTACAGGGCCGAAAATCGAACAAATCAGCCTCCGACAACCTCCGGCCGCTCGTACACTCACTCCCACAAACCCTCAATGAACGCCATCACCCTTAACAGAAAGGCTCCGGCGCTCAACTGGGCCGCAGAGGCCTCCGTGCCAGGGTCGGTGACCGAGCTACGTAGGGAGGCTGGCATCGCGCCCTTTGTGCCGAGAGAGAAACCCCTGGCCATCATCCTCACAGGTTCCACTGGTTACCTGGGGCGTCGTATACTACCCTCTTGAACTGCCCGTACGTGGAAACTATCCGGTTTCTCGCCCGTAGCATCTCGACTGCCCATGGTTTTGCAAGCCGGGTCTTCTCCAACCGCAAGATCCAACTTATCCAAGCCAACCTTGCTCAGTTTAACCTCGGCTTCTCCTCAGACGCTTTCACGGCCACCCTAGAGGGTACATTGGCCACCGCTTATCTCGCTGCTGACCGTGAATTCACCGAAAGGCACGACACGCTACGCGCGGTCAACCTCCACGGCGTCCATGGAATGGCCATGAAATGGTCCGCCTTCCTCACCTTGCCGGTGGCGTGCCCTTGCACTCTGTCTCATCCGGCCTTGTGGCCGAATACGGCGACAAACCGCGCGCTTCCTAACCACCGACGGCACCGATGGGTACGTAGCCAGCAAGTGGGCGACCGAACCCTTCCTGCGAATGCCGCACCAATCGATATAACTCTTGAGAGCGTATGTGCATCGTCTGCTGTCTCTGTCGGCCGCGTCGGCCATCTTGACCGACGACCATGAATTATTGGGCCAGTTGGTCCGCTTGACCTGCGCCGTGGGGGCGCGGCCGGATTTCTCCACGTTCAGCAGGCATGTTGATGTTGCAACGGCGGATAAAGCCGTGGGCGACGTGACGGCGAATTCTTCAAGAGTGTGGTTGGGGATGAAAACAATTTGAACAGGTCCAAGAGCGGTAGCGATCTCGTGATTGCGGTGGAACATGTTGCCAAGCAGTGGCTGCCCCTGGAGGGCTTCGCGCGGGTCATGGGGGGGAAGACGTTCCAGAGTTCGCTAACAAAGGACTTCCTAGCCTGGTTGGATGGAATCAAACGGGCCGGATTTGATCGGGCACTGATGGGACAGGAGTTGGTCATTCGTTCGCGCGGAGGCGAGTTCGTGTCAAGGCGATGTTGAAAAAAGAAAACTTGGGATAATTAATCAGAGATTAAGGGCGGTAAGGGTTTTGTTGGAGTTAAAAAAAAATTATTCTCATTTCAAATTAGACAGCGAAACTAAGTTAGTGGTTCCTGTACATTCCTTTTCGTGTGGCCATTTTTCGTGTAGTCCGTTAACACATCTGCTCAACGGGGATTGTTGATCAATGACAGGAAACAAAAAGAAATTGACACATAAAGTGAATTATTAATGCAACTTTTTACAAAGCGGCACCCCGCTTCCATATATAGTTTTATGATAACATTTATTCATTACATCGATTCCACACACCCGCTTGTGGCATCTCCAATGACTTCTTCCACCCTTAACCCTTCCTGCCTCTCCTGCATCGGCGCGCGGTCCGGAGCTGTGGGGCCGGTCTCCGGGTCCGTTCGCCGATACCCCATCCCCACTTGCCGGAAGAGGAAATCAGAAGACTCGCCCCACGACCCTTGGCCCCACCATGATAACAAGGGTCTGGCGATTCCCTGTGAGCTTGGACTCGGCTGGGTCGGGTTGGTGTGATTTTGGGCAATACCTGACGAAGGCGGGGGCTTGCTACCTAGGCCGTTCCCGCATCGTTCCACTTGCTCAGCTGGATCCAACTCATGTTTGTGTGGGTCTTCATCCTTCGACTTCACATGGGACGGATCATAATTTTGCCCGGCGACGGCCGGCGAGGAAGTGGAGGATCCGACATGAAAACTCTAATCTTTCTACTCTCTACTGTGTCTCCGGTGTACCCAGACAATATTCCTTGTATCATCCCGAAGAACAAATGAGACCTCTAAATCCCGAGTGTAACAAGTCAAAGGTAAGGACTGAAAGAAACGAAACCGGTCGTCAAACACACAAAATACCAGAGAACCGCCGGGAACCCAACCTGGTGTATCCCTACCCTTAGCCCTTTGACAACGCCAACCAACCCACCGCAAAGACAAACTCACAGCAAAGACGACGAACAGGCCAGGACTAAAGGGAAAACAGAACAAAACAGAAAGACCGAAATCACATGCTCTCCTGCCTCGCCTTCAACACCGCGCGGTTCGCCAACCGCGCCAACTCCGCCGCGAAGTCGTCAACCATCTTCATATGCGTCATCTCATCCCTGGCCAGCCGCCGGAGACGCATCTCCTTAATCAGGAGTGGCGCGGCATTGAGCAGCTCAAGGTCGACATCGGCAAGGGGATGCAACGGGTTGTGCATGATGTTACAGAAGATAGTCCAGATGGCGGAAATGGGGTAAAACACGGCCATCCTGGTAGACCATTAGTCAGCGGTAGGAAAATCGAAACGTGCATGATGCAGCGCAGATCTGCGACAGGGGCCAAATGGAGACACCATAAATAGTGGGGGCCGAAAGTTACGGGAATAAGAGGAACCAGGGCGGGGGAAACCAGGGGAAGCTTACCAGAATACCTCGCCCATCAGGTTATGGACAATGCTACGCAGGTACACCATGGTGGAACGGCTGGCCTCCACGGCGAGCTCCAGGCTGGAGCCGACACCGTCGACAACGTATCTCTGCCGCGCGGTCCATGAACGGCACCGACCAGTCGCTTCGTGGATGGTGGACACCAGGTGGTGGTACTCGACATGGATCATGATCCGCTCCATCTTGCGTGGCTCCGATAGTTCGGGTGTTTGTTCTTCACGCATCGTCAACGACGGACGGAAGCCAGGGGGTACCGACAGTCTCCATGCTTCTAATTCGTCATCAAGCTGACGAATGTCGCGGAGGAGTTCAGCATCTGTTTTGCGCATGGCACGGGCCGAGTACAGCATGGTGTACGTCTTGGACTTGATCATATCCAGGCGAATGTCACCCGGAAGCAGGGGTACTGCAGTGTCGTCCAGAAGTAGGTGCTCGAACTCGGGCATGTCATCGACATACTTGAAGTCTATGTAGGCCTGCGGCAGGGTCAAATCGCAGTCATCGTCATTGATAGACGGGGGCTGGCCGGTGCGCAGGGAGATCTCCTTGTCATTGCAGTAGATCATCCAGAAAAGTTTGCGCAGTTGATTCTTGACGCGCCAGGTGTTGTCGGCAAGCGACGTCAGCTGCGGGACAACGATGGTATTGGCGCCCAGCGTGAACATCATGCGGCAGGCGACCGAGTGGAACACGGCCGCCTTCTGCAGTTGACCAAGTAGGAAGTGGTAGAGGGACTTCGCGCGTCAGTGGAAACCAACCTGCACCACACATTCATAGGGTAACACTCACGAGGATGAAACAGGTCTGCAAGGCGTCAAGTGACGTCTCATGGAGCACCTGGGGTAGCAAGTACTGCGCTTGCACAGCACACTCCTCACTATCAAGGGAGGGCATGGACTTGGGGTACATGTGATGGAGTGCCAAGAGTGCAAGGAAGCCAAAGATGCATGCCCGAGCGGCCACGGACTCAAGTGAACACCGACCGACCTGCTCGTTGTAGGCCACGTGGATGGTCTGGCGGAACAGCTCTGCATCGATAGCCGGCCAGATGCGCTTGAAAGGATTATTGGCAAACATCTCGAGGCATTCTTCCACAACATGGCGTTCCGGTAGTTCCATGCGCCCAGACAGATGCGCGGTACTGGCGCAGAAAAATGCCGGGTGAAGAGCGTGTCGAGCCCGAGCCGACGGTGGTCCGGCCAAGGCTTGGAATGGAGAGTTGTCGCCGGTGCGGGTTGCTACCCATTTTTGACCTTCAGCAGAGAGAAACGGAATGCCGTTATGGGTACTGATGTCACCAAGGTGACGGCCGGCAAAGTGAAGCTTTCCGAAAACGGGGCCCTGTGCGGCCGCTGGGGACTCGGCCCGGATAGGGGAGTCCACGAAGTGGTCCGACAGCTGATAGCTGGGCGAAGTCACTAGGCTGCTGGTGTCGGGCGTACCATACGTCGTGGTGCTGGTGGTGTCGGCCGCAGAGGAAGGGGTGAATGGGGCCGCCCAGTTGATTGGTTGGTCCGGCAGCGGTGAAGGTATGTTGTCGAAAACAAGCATCGGCCGCGTAGACTCGGAAAAGGAACCGCCTAGGGCTCCTCCTGTAACCGGGTGGGTACCCCTGAGGGAGGGCGAGTTTCTGGTGGGGGACAAGTCTCCAAAGGTCTCACTGAGGTCCATGGGGTCGGCAGTAGGGGACCCTTCGATGAGCTCCAAGCCGGGTTGCAACCGTTCTTCGACCTCTCTAGAAATGGCAGGTGCTCGGGTAGGTTCCATGGGTCCACCAACAGCGTCGGTGGCAGCTTGAGCCCGCTCTGCAAGGAGAGACCTGACGCGGCCGTTAGCGACTAGGACATCAGTGTTGAACTGGTGATGCCGTGGTGCGCGGCAGACGAGGCAGTTAAGGCATCGACACGTCTATCATAAATTAACCAACGCACTTTTTGGCTTTGCCCCGCCTGCGAGTAGAAATGGGGCGGTTGAAGGTGCAGGGCAGGTCATGGTGCCTGCACCAGTCACATCGGGGACTGGCAGCATCGCATTGAATCTGGGGCCATGGTTAGTGACCGAGTAGGAACGTTGTATGTACTAAGATGCAGCAAAATTGTGATAAGACGCGGAAACCGAGACTTTGTCGCTGCAGAGCGACTGATTTCAACGGAAAATGCACTGATTGCAGCGATAGCGACCACTTTTCTTTGAAAAAAATGTGGCAGAAATAAGGGAGGGAACATACCTTGCGTTGATAGCACGAGTCGCAGGCCCTTTTCCTCATCCTTGCCCTTGCGTCGCTGCGACCGTGTCTCGGTCGGCTTTGCACAAAAATCGATATGTTAAGTCCGGGTGCTGGCACTACTGGGTGCTTTGTGCTGGCAGCTGGTGACTCTGGTCGGGTACGGCGGTATGTAGTTCACTAATTTCTGAGTTGGGCCGTTGGGAGTGGGTTGGAGGGGTCCGCGGGGGCCGCCTGATATGACTGGGAGATGGAATTTGCTCCCCTTGATCAACAGTTGCGACCTGCGTTTTTGGCTGAAAACGTGTCACGCTGCGCCTGCAGCCGGCGCGTGCTGCGCCAGATGAGGCTTGGTTAGTCAGCGGCGAAAGAGCAAACAACGCCCAAAGCGGCAGCCGCGCCTCCGGCCAATCATGCAGGCCACGCAAGCGCACACCCACCCCACATCCGCTCTGCATGCACACCCTGGACAGGCCGTTGATTAGGTCAGCGGCGCCCAGCTGCAGAACAAACGGCTCGGTCGTTACTTCGACACACAACTCATTCCTTTCCGTCGGACAAAGTCGTTCGGAGAGAGGCAACAAGCCCGCGCAATAAAATACCACATCGCGTCCCCCGAACTCTCGCAGTTGCTTTCCTTCGCAATGCCATCCGTAAGCCTCTGCCCCCTCGGGCCGTCTGCACTCTGCAAGTCGTGCACTCCTCGCGCGCCCAGATCCTCCCGCTTGCCAAGCTGCCCGGCTCTTGCCTCTTGGCTTCTTCCGCCATACCAAACTCGCCAAACACACACCCCGCCATAGGACTTTACATTCAGCCTTTCACTTGCACCACAACCCGCAGCAGCCTTTAGGGTCAGCAAGTCGATCCAGTAATCCGACCAATCCATTACTCTAAAATTTGAAGGCATTGGGCTGTTCGCATTCAAAGCCCAAATCCTCCTAGGCCGCGCATAACTCCGACTGGGTGCTCAGCTGCGCGCTTCCAGTGAGACTCAGTGAGACTCAGCTCTTCGATCCTCCCGAACATTACGAAAGCGTGCTACCGGACGTCGATCTCACCACCAGCCGCACCTGTGTTGTCTCACCCCCGCAGTCTCCTCCTGCCTGCCTACCTGCCTACCTGCTTGCCCAACATGCCGGGCTCAGCAGGAAGCGTGACTGCGTCAGAGCACGAGGTGCCGTGGACCGTGCAGCCTAAGGAAGACCGGCTCGGTCCCGACGTCCGCCCGCGCCGTCTGGGGATTACCTGGACGGATCTTACAGTCACAGCTGTGGCCGCAGACGCCACCATCCACGACAACTTTACTTCCCAGTACAACTTTGCACAGAAAGCTCGTGACTCACGCGCCAAACCGCCACTGAAGACAATCCTTGACGACAGCCATGGCTGTGTCAAACCCGGCGAGATGTTGCTGGTCCTCGGCCGACCGGGGTCTGGCTGCACCACACTTCTCAGCGTGCTCGCCAACCGCCGTCGGGGCTACCAGAGTGTCGATGGAGACGTTCACTACGGCTCCATGCCCGCAGTCGACGCGGAGCAATACCGCGGCCAAATCGTCATGAACACCGAGGAAGAACTGTTCTTCCCCTCGTTGACGGTTGACCAGACCATGGACTTTGCCACACGCCTCAAGGTCCCGTTCAACAACCCCACGCAAGACGCTACTACTCGCGAGGCTTTGCGCAAAGAGACCCGCGACTTCTTCCTCGACTCCATGGGGATCAGCCACACACACTCAACCAAGCTTGGTAATGAGTTCATCCGTGGTGTGTCGGGTGGTGAACGGAAGCGTGTGTCAATTGTAGAGTGCATGGCCACACGTGGGTCGGTATTTTGTTGGGACAACAGCACTCGGGGCCTCGATGCTAGCAAGTATGTGACCCTCCCCTTCCCTGAAAGTTTATCCAAGCAAGCTAACATATGTAGTGCCCTCGAGTGGGCCAAAGCAGTCCGGGCCATGACCGATGTCCTCGGCCTGGCATCCATCGCAACCCTCTACCAGGCCGGCAACGGCATCTACAATCTCTTCGACAAGGTATTGGTGCTTGATGGTGGGAAACAGATCTACTACGGCCCTGCTAAAGAGGCTCGCCCGTTCATGGAAGACCTCGGGTTCATCTGCCCCGATGGCGCCAACGTGGGTGACTTCTTGACCGGTGTGACCGTACCGACCGAGCGTAGGATTCGACCGGGTTATGAGATGACCTTTCCGCGGACCCCTGAAGCCCTCAAAGCCGCCTACGAGAACTCGTCCATCTACCAAGTCATGCAGACCGAATACACATACCCGGCCACTAAAGACGCTCGCGCCAACACGCGGATCTTCCGAGAGGCCGTCGCGGCCGACAAACACAAGCAACTACCCAGCAACAGTTCCCTGACGGTCAGCTTCTCGATGCAGGTCAAGGCTTGCGTCCTCCGTCAGTATCAAATTGTCTGGGGCGACAAAGCCACCTTCATCGTCAAGCAGGTCTTTACCATGATGCAGGCCCTCATCATGGGCTCGCTGTTTTACAACGCACCAGAAAGCTCCAGCGGCCTGTTCGTCAAGAGCGGTGCCCTCTTCTTTTCTCTCCTGTACAACGCCCTGCTATCCATGACCGAGGTAACCAGCTCATTCAACGGGCGGCCCATTCTTGTCAAGCACAAACTCTTTGGCCTGTACCATCCGGGTGCCTTTTGCATCGCCCAGATCACGGCCGATATTCCCCTTATCCTGTTCCAGGTCTCGGTATTTGGCGTCATCTTGTACTTTATGGTCGGGTTTACCGCAACCGCTTCCGCCTTCTTTACATACTGGGTCATTCTGGTGGCTACCACGATGGTGAGTCCGGTCATTCCCATTGCTTATGGTTCTCTCCGACCGACTTTGCTAACTTGCCTAGTGCATGACCGCTCTCTTCCGTGCCATCGGAGCGGCCTTCTCCAAGTTTGACGGTGCTGCCAAGGTCGCCGGTCTTTCCATCCTGTCAACGATGTTGTACACCGGGTACATGATTCAGAAGCCGCAGATGCACCCTTGGTTCGTGTGGATCTTTTGGATCAACCCGGTTGCGTACGCTTTTGACGCCCTGTTATCCAATGAGTTCCACGGCAAGGTCATCCAATGCGACGGCAACAGCCTGGTCCCCAACGGCCCCGGATACTTTGACTCTGCCCACCAGTCATGCGCTGGCGTCACCGGCGCGACCCAAGGCCAAGCGTGGCTTACTGGAGACCAGTACCTCAGTGTGTTGACTTACAGCCGCTTCCATATCTGGAGAAACTTGGGAATCCTCGTGGCCTTCTGGGCACTTTTCGTCATCATTACCGTCGTCTCGACCATGCGATGGCGCGCCGCCTCGGAAGCCGGATCGACGCTTCTGATCCCGCGTGAACATGCCAAGCGTGCTCTGCCCGCTGGGCGCGATGAGGAGGTCGGGATCAATGAGAAATCCCCTGGCAACCACATCCACGTCACTGCGAACGCCGACGAGGCTACCGAGCAGGTCCTCATTAAGAACACGTCCATCTTTACCTGGAAGAACTTGTCCTACACCGTGAAGACCAGTGAGGGTGACCGGCTTCTCTTGGATAACGTCCAAGGCTGGGTCAAGCCAGGCATGCTTGGTGCTCTCATGGGCTCCTCCGGCGCTGGCAAGACGACGCTTCTAGATGTTCTCGCTCAGCGCAAGACCGAAGGGACGATTCGTGGCTCGATCTTGGTTGATGGCCGGCCGCTTCCGATTTCCTTCCAGCGCTCTGCTGGTTACTGCGAGCAGCTGGACGTGCACGAGCCGCTGGCGACAGTTCGCGAGGCTCTCGAATTCTCTGCGCTCCTCCGCCAGCGCCGCGATGTCCCGAGGGCGGAAAAGCTCAAGTACGTCGACACAATCATCGACCTTCTTGAGTTGCACGACCTCGCCGACACCTTGATTGGGAAACCTGGCGCGGGTTTGACGATTGAGCAGCGCAAGCGTGTGACGATTGGCGTGGAACTTGTTGCGAAGCCCAGCATTCTCATCTTCCTCGACGAGCCTACCTCGGGTCTCGATGGCCAGTCCGCTTACAACACGGTACGATTCCTTCGCAAACTTGCGGATGTTGGTCAGGCCGTCCTCGTCACGATTCACCAGCCGTCGGCCCAAGTATTTTCCGCCTTCGACACTCTTCTGCTGCTGGCTTCTGGTGGCAAGACGGTCTACTTTGGCGACATTGGTGAAGGTGGCCGGACGGTTAAGGGTTACTTTGACCGCTACGGTGCGCCTTGCCCTGAGGAAACCAACTTGGCTGAGCATATGATCGACGTCGTGTCCGGCAATCTGTCGCAGGGCAAGGACTGGAGCCAGGTGTGGCTTGCATCGCCGGAACATGCGGCTGTGACCCGGGAGCTCGACCACCTCATCGCGACTGCAGCGGCCAGCCCGCCCAAGACAACTGATGACGGACACGAGTTTGCGACGACGCTCTGGGAACAGCTGAAGCTAGTGACCAAGCGGACTAGCATCTCACTGTACCGTGACGTGGACTATATCAACAATAAGGTGGCCCTCCACGCGGTCGCGGCGCTCTTCAATGGCTTCTCGTTCTGGCAGATTGGCCACTCGGTCAATGACCTCCAGATGCGCCTTTTCACCGTTTTCAACTTTATCTTCGTGGCGCCCGGCATCATCAATCACATGCAACCGCTTTTCATCCAACGACGCAACATCTTTGAGACGCGCGAGAAGAAGTCCAAGATGTACTCGTGGGTGGCCTTTGTCACAGGGCTCATCGTGTCGGAACTTCCGTACCTTGTGCTCTGCGCCGTGCTCTACTTCTCCTGCTGGTACTACACCGTCGGGTTCCCGCACGAGTCCAGTCGAGCGGGTTCGACCTTCTTCGTCATGCTCCTGTTCGAGTTGGTTTACACTGGTATCGGCCAGTTCGAGGCGGCCTACGCACCCAGTGAACTGTTCGCTGCCCTCGTCAACCCGGTGGTCATCGGAATCCTGATCTCGTTTTGCGGTGTCCTCGTTCCGTACACCCAAATCCCGGCGTTTTGGCGCTACTGGCTGTACTGGCTCAACCCATTCAACTACCTCATGGGCAGCATTTTGGTGTTTACCATCTTCGGCACCGAAGTTACGTGCACGTCGGGCGAGTTGGCCGTGTTCAGCCCACCTGGCAATGACACCTGTGGCCAGTACCTTGCCGAGTACATGCACGGCATGGGCCACGGCGCGAGACTCCTTAACCCCAATGCTACCACCGAATGCCAAGTTTGCCCGTACCGCAACGGGAGTGTGTACCTCAAGGCACTGAACCTAGAGGACTACTACTATGGCTGGCGCGATGCTGGTATTGTGGTGATTTTCGCGCTCAGCTCATACGCGCTGGTGTTCTTGTTCATGAAGTTGCGGACCAAGACATCGAAGAAGGCGGAGTAGTGGGTATCGTTGGTGTCGTGGGACGGTGGGGGATCCGCGAACTGTGCCGGGGAATGGGTAACGCACTGCGTAGGTTTCCTTTGCCTTTATCGTGTGTTGGTGGATCGAATGGTCGAGGTCCTCGCTGGAACGGTTCATCTAATTTCTTTCATTTACACTCCCCTCTTCTTTGTAAGGTAGATAGCATGACACGGTTCATATGTGGCGCTTTTGTATTTGGGAAGGGGATGGGATAGAGGTTCATGGTTATGATGAGTGGGTCATGGTGTTTGTGAGCAGCTGTAAAATTTACTCATCCACCTAATTGAGTCTAATATCCAGCATCCCGGACTGCTGATCTGTTAGTGTCTGTCTGTTCGAGATGACCGTGTTTACAGGTTTCAATTAATCCATTAATATTTCCGGGGGTGCAAGGAAACGGAGGACAATGGTTTGGCTATTTGTTTGTCGTAACGTCATTATAATTACAACGAAAAGAACCAGGTATGTACCGTAAAATCAGATCTCTAACAATTTAGGTTCGAAACAAAGAAATACTGATTGGGGGTTAAGGCATGAAAATGAAGTCGGCAGGATGATCAAGGTCAGTTAACAAGCCATAACTAAATCCATTTTGGTGTCCAAGATTTAGCACTGCTACGAAGTTTAATTAAGTTAATTCCCTATTTAGGCATGTCTAAGAACTGCGACTATACACCCAAACGAGAGAAGCTACGTGGATCTCTGGTTACACTGATTGCGGGTTCCAAAAGATATTCTTTGGGTCATATGCGGCCTTCACACGCTGCAACCTCTCCAAAACAACATCTCCGTAATACAAAGCGTGCGCCTCTTCACGAGTCAGCGTCACGTCCAGCAAGTTCTGGTACCCAGCGGAGGGCACGGTAAGCCCATCAAGAAGAGCATCGCGGAGGCCGTTCAGAAACGGTACTCCCTCGCTAGGGAAGGGGAAGTTCGGGGCCCCAGCTTGGTTGTTTGCGGTCCAAAAGATGTTGCGATGGGGAAACGCGGCGAAGGTGTCGTTCTTATCCGCCAGATTGATCTGTCCGTCGGCGCCTCCCCACAGCTCCACGCTGGACAGGTACGGTACCGGCGGAGGGGGTCCCTCTAGTATGTAAGTGAAGTAGTTTTTGAGGGCCTCTTCATTGATGCCTGGGTCGTCGACGGTGACACTGTTGGCGAAGAAAGCGAGGTTAAGCGGACCGCCCGCCAAGCTGCCGTCAGGGCTGAGATGGGCCAGCGAAGTAAGCCAGTCAAACGATTGGACATCGTGGAGGGTGGGAGCTGGGATGCCACGGAACATCTCTGGCTCAATGGACTTGTTGTATTCAGCGAGGCTCCCGAGAAATGTCCCAGTCACTATGAACATCTTGCTGTAGGCGCCAGTAGCCGGGTCTGGGTTCACATGCGTCTGCAGCGCAAAGGACGTACGGCGGTCAACCACTGTGGCATTGCTGATAAAACTTTGGAGTTTTGTGAAAATGTCGACGCCTTGATTGACGGTCTCTGTGGCAGCTCCAATCTGGTAGTTGAAGTTGACAACCTCTTCAGGGGCTGGATGTGTCCGCAACGAAAAGCTGGTGACAATCCCAATACTGTCTGCACCTCCACGGAGAGCCTGCAAGATGTTAACTTCCCGTTTTCGTGAAAGGGCGAAGGGGAATGTTATCACTTACCCAAAACAAATCCGGGTTTACCCTTGGGCTGGCGCGAGTCTCTGTGCCATTGGCCAACACGACGTGCAGTTCAACGATGTGGTCAAGTGTAAGACCCCATGCCCGTGAGGTAAAGCCCCAACCGCCGTGGGTTGCGTGGCCGCCAATGCCAACCCCCCCGCAAACTCCATGAGACACAGCCCGTTTTCCTTGCTTGTACAAGGCCGTGGCCAATGGGCCTAGGAGAACTCCGCCGCCGACGACAGCAATATTGTCCCGTGTTAAGGTTGTTTTGTTGAAGTGGCGAAGATCCACAACAACTTGGCCGTCAATACCGCCAGAGCTGTATGACCCATATGAATCTGTCGAAATACATTAATGCTCGGGGTTCCAGAATCTAGATTGAAAGGCAGGGAAGAACATACGACCGCCAGACTTGGCCTGGACCTTGAGTCCATGTTGGCTTGCACACACAACAGCGTGCGAGACATCCTTGTTGTCGCGTGGGACGGTAATGGCAGCAGGGGTAATTGGTAGTCGAAGGTTCATGGTCGTGCTGTAGTCTGCCCAATCGGAATCACATTTGACCTTGAAGGGGACGCCCTTAGTGGTCAAGCAGTGTTCCAGTGCTGCATTTCCGCAACCACATGACTGCTTGCCTTTGGCGAGCGCACCGAGGGCGAATGAAGCAACGACGAGAAGAGTAGTGACGTGCATGATGACGGAGGGACGCGCATGCGGGCAAGAAAAAAGCTGCTGATCCAGGGGCTGGTGTCACATAATTACAATGAGAGACATTTCAGGCCTTAATTATACTACCACAGCGTCCACACCATCTTCCATCCTCAACATCTTTCCGGTCGCAACCGCCGGTCGAGCGCAACCAGCTTCCTACCCGTAAATGATCCCCGAACCTGTGGCTAAGAGGCACGTTGACACGCATTTCTGCCCGTGTCCAATATTTGCAAGGGCGAAGTTGCGGCCGCCTGTTCGTACTACCACATGAGCTTCCTATCCGGGGAAACAACCTTACCCAGTAGCTACATGGCTGGCTACATTGCATGGCTTGTTCCTGAGCTTGTCGGGATGCCCGACTGCCTCAGCGCCTCCTCCATGCCCTCCAAGGTGGCGTTGTCCCATTTTGATCGCAAGCAATTGCTGACATATCCCAGAGGCCGTGGTGGCTGGAATGGACCCAATGAGCGGGATGGTACTGCAATCCTTCCGCTGACAGCGTTCCGAGCAGGATCCGACGAAGGCTGACAACCATATGGAAGAATGCTGGGGCCGAAAAAGAGTGCATGTTCTTTTCGCAAATTCGTCACGCAGCCCTTAGGTATTGTGGGAACAAAAAGGGACAAATTAATTTGCGTTCATCTGCATCATGATGAGCATTCATGGGCTCCGTGCGTTAGCATTTGATTCGCCCGCCTGTTAGACGTGTCCGCCGTAGGATGCCTTCCTACATAGTGCCATCCGCCCACATGGAGGGAAATGATCGGAATGCAGAAAGATTGGTGGTGATCCAGGGCAAAGCACATGCCGCCC
Organism: Dichotomopilus funicola; assembly: GCF_033296635.1. NCBI lineage: Eukaryota > Fungi > Ascomycota > Sordariomycetes > Sordariales > Chaetomiaceae > Dichotomopilus > Dichotomopilus funicola. The sequence goes on along the minus strand of NW_026944098.1, from coordinate 26,151 downwards.
CGGGGCGATGAAAAAAAAGTGTGGGTGTACAAAGGAGCTGAAGCCCGACGCAACGCGGCTGGAAGCGACTTATCCCTCGTGGCTTTGGGGCGTTGGTGGCACAGCTTTTAGTCCCGGCAGGCTTTTCTTCGTGACTAGCACACCATAGCTCTGGGTGTGCAAAGCTGACCCGTGAAAAAGTATCCGTACATTTTATGTGTCAGTCAAATCTGTCAGACTCGTAGATGCAGGTACAGGTGATTTTAGGGTCGGACAAAGTACCAGGTAATATGCAACGACGAATGTAGAACCTTGCGAAGTGACTGCCCCACAAGTAGTTATAGTGGGAAGGATTGAGATGAAAAAGAATACTGTTGACGACCTTTTTGGACCTTTATAAGAATGTGAGGTGGTAATAATTAATTGAGTCTACGGAAATGTGATTCGTTAGTCTTTCAAATTATCGGCAAGCCATAATTGGTGTAAGGAGAGCAAACTCTAATGAAAAGTGGTAACGGGGAAGTCATATTGCTAAAGACGGTAGAGAAGTCTAATATTGTAACCGTATCACTACAACTTCATATTCGTGACCCCAACTTATAAACCGTCCCTCTAAGAGTACTTCCAGTTGCCCGACTTCATCTCAGCACCAACATCCAGCACGCCTGGCACATACGACGACATGTACGGACCCTTGCTTTTGGAGTAAGAAAAGGAGACAAAGGTCGGCGAGACGCGGTCCTTGCCACTATTGAGGCGTTAGTCTTGCCCCGGTATCAATTCAGAATGTACCGGAAAAGGAGGTCACTTACTAGGCAGCCCTCACGGCCAGACTGTACTTGCCGTAGATACCCCATTCATGGTCGAGCTTGGTGAGGATTTTCTCCATGCTCTCTTCTGACTCCTTGGCCGTAGCGTTGTGCTGGAACAGCGGGACATAGGACTTCATTTCTAGCCCGGGCTTGCTCGGGTTCAACTCAACGTTGTACTGCAGACCCGATAGCGGAGTCCCGGTAATGCGCTCAGGCTTCTCCCAGGTTTCCCAAGCCTCCGGTTCAGCAACGGGGTCCGGGCCTTCACCCGGTTTCTCGTTGCGGAGGAGTGGCCAGAGCGAGCGCAGTATCTCGACGCGCTTGAGCGAAGTCTCATCAGTGAGGCGGCCGCCGAGGGTCATGACATCACTGGCAACGGCGAAGGAGTTGCTAGTGGTGTGCATGTACACCTTGATGCGGGCACCGTTGTTTTGGGTTGGGTCGACGCAGTCGATGCCCACAAAGATGATCATGACGTTATACTTGACGTTGGAGATGTAGCTGTTCAGGTCAGTTTAGATAATCGATATTAAAAAGGGGGAAATATCACTCACTCGGCGATAACATCTAGACCGGGGCCCAACTTCTCCCCCCAGGGCTCCAGCCTGCGTAGAGCTTGCAGGGTGAACAAGTTGCTTGATGGGCTGCCTGAGGCAATGGCTTTCCGCATGGCAATAATGTACACCTTCATCATGGTCTTGGTAGCATCGAGGTCAAACGCCAGCAGACTGCTAGGCATAAACGTCGGTAGCTTATGCCGCATGTCCTCGGTCTCTTCGGGCGTCAAAAAGAACTGGTCCATGGCGCTGGAGAGCCACTTGGTATCAGCGCCGGAAACCTTGGCAAACTGGAGTAGAACCTCTCGTGCGCGTTTCTCGCCGAACGGGTCCGGGCCATCAGCACCTCCGGGCGGCTTGACAACCTCAAGCCCATATCGAACCTTAACTTTGCCGGACGAAGTGAGGTTGAGGCTGGGTTCAAAGGGCGAGTCGACGTAGGTCTGCGTGTATGTCGCTCGTGGCTCTGAAGGGAGGGGGCCAAGAGTGGGAGCGACATGGTCGGTGAGGAATTGCAGATGCTTGGCTTGTTGCTCGCGAGTGTAACCTCCCGAAGCCTGCATCAACGGCTCGATGATGGAACAAAGATAGTCCGACCAGAACTCATGGGGTGTCTTCTTCACCGGGACGACCTCAGGGGCCGGCTCCGGCTTGGAGATGAAGGCGTCGACAACAGCAGTCATAGTGGAGAGACTGGAGTAACCAGCGGATGTAAGGTGAGTGGAGAGTCGCTTGAGAATCAAGAATTACACAATGTCGGAACTGTCTGATTTCGCAATCCCAGTTGGAATCTTGCAAAGCCATTATTTATTTGAGAGATCCCATAACCCGGACTTTTGTTCTGTATCTTTCGGAGCTAACACAACAACCAACAACAAATCCCCGGAGACAACCCAGCGTCTCGACCCCCGACAATACCCCCCGAGTCGCGTGCCAAGCCCCGGTTTCTGTCTTCAACGGCGAAGTTCGTTCTATGTCAGCGGCCGAGGAGGTCTTCTGATCGCCGGCAGAGAACTATGGTGGGCGTGCAGTAATAAGGGCTTATGGTCTCAGCACCACCGTGGCTTGGTAAAGATATCCAGGGCGACAAGACAAGTTGTTAGCTAACATCACCTGCCAGCTGTGACAGCTGTCGGAATGTAGGGGTGGGGTGTATTTAACCTGGGGTGTTCCTAGTAATACACCCTGGGGGCATCCTTGCGTCGATCTTGGACTACAGCCGCTGATTAAGCGGAAAGTCTCCGATCCCGCTTAATCAGCGCTTTATTTCAACCACCAACCGACCCGCTGAATAAGCGGCCGGACCGCAATTCGAAACCGCAGGAGCGTGTCGGCCCAGAGCGGCTGGAAGGAATGGGATGACCCGGTACGCCTGTGGACGGAGTGAAGTAAATCCGTCGAAGCCAGGGAGAGCTTCAGAGTACTCTACGCTGTCAAAGACAGCCGGCGCTTTCACCCAACTGTTGAACTGTGACCCTTCCCTTAGCGGTAGCTAATCCTTCAACGCAGGACCGCCAAGACGCTTGGAACTTGAAGTCCCTTAGTTAGTCACCGCAAGGCCTGGCCACTCTCGCGATGAGCGGACATCGACCAATCGTGACATCGTGAACAGTCAAAGCACAAGAATGATGCACAAGTACTCTCTCAGAAACTCAAAATAAAACATGAATTTGATTCGGCGACGTCTCAGCATCCCTGACTAGGCTAAATTACATGTGGTCCCATCCCCAATGTTCGGGTTCCTCCGCCCTCTCTACCAAACCAGGACTAGACGCTTGGTCTGAGCCTCCTCGGTGTCCCAAACGGACTCAATATCAGAGAACTTGGCGATAAGCAGGTCCTCTGGCCGCGGCAGCTTCGTAATAGCACCAAGCAGACCGTTGATCTCCTTCTTAATCTCTTGCTTACCCCAGGCACCCATCCCAGAGCCAGTGATGCGGACAGGCCGGGCGTTGAGAAGACGGCCGGGTACGGCAATGGTCTCCTCACCGGCGAGATCACCAACGTGGATGTATTGGAGTTCTTTGCCGGGCTCGATCTGGGCGCTGGTCAGCACACCAGAAGCGGCTTGGCCACCGACGAAGTCGAGAATGATGTGGACAGGGCCTAGGGTAGGCGGGAGCGTGTATGGCGCTTGCAGGACGACGCGCTCGTCGAGGTCTTGGACGGCAGCCAGCTTGTCTTCGCTGCGGGATGTGCCGATAATGCGGGCCGCGCCCAGGCTGCGGGCAATGGCGATCGCGGCACGGCCGCTGGTGCTGGTGGCGCCCAAGACGAGGACCGTAGCGCCCTTGACCGAGTCCGGGTCCGATGTGCGGACGCGGAGAGCCATCCAGCTGCTGGCGACGGGGTTGACTTGGGTAGCGACCGAGACAGCATCGGCGCCGGGGGCGAGACGGACAAGGGTGTGACGCTCGACGTTGGCGCGCTCGGCGAAGAGAGCTGCGCTGTTGGGACTGACGTAGAAGAGATCGCCCGAGGCCTCATCCTGGACGATGCCATCGACAGTGGGGTCAAAGGGCAGCGGGGCGCCGCGAGAGCTCGAGTGGACGCCAAGGGCGCGGCCACGAACGACGCGGGGAACGCCCACGGCCACGACCTTGACCTGGACCTGCGAGCCGGTGGGTGCGGGCAGGTCGGGGGCGTCGGAAAGGACGGGGGCAGAACCCCACGATGTGACCTGAGCGACCTTCATGTTGCGGGCTTGGCTAGTGTGGAAAGAGGCTTTGGAAGCGGTGGAAGTCGGTGACTGAAAGAAGGAGGATTTGGCGAATGCGGACCTCGCTGTGGTAGTTGCAGATGTGGAAGTGGTTGCAGAAGCGGTTGCTGTTGCGCGCGAGAAGGCTTGAGCCAAGAATCTTTGCATCTTGTCGCGCAGAAGAGGAAGCGGATTTAATGCTGTTCGGGAAGCGGAGGTACAAAGAACTCCAGGAGGGGGGAAAGTTGCGGGAATGGCACGGAGGGGAGAAAGCTGACGTACCTTCTCGCGGTTTGCACGTTATATTTTTGTGTTGCCGGAGAGAAAATCTGACCAGGTGCTCACCGGAGACCAGATTCGCATCGGTTGCCGTGGGCGAGTGATGTGTTTCCCTCCCATTTTCATTTTTGCTCGCCGGCGCGTGGCAGGAGTGGGCTGTTGGGTGCAAGTGCTGGGCTCAGATGCATTGACCTCAATGCCTCGATGAGCTGATGAGGGGCAGTCCCCGATTAACTAAGGGGTGGGGTACCCAGGTGGGGTGAAAGGCGGACCCCGCAAGGGGCCTCCCGTTTGGCCCTGGCGCCAAGAGCGGCTGGCCAGGCCCAGAAACGCCCATTAACACGGAACAAACGCCTCGCAAATGGGGAGCAAACACCCAGCAAACGCCCAGCGTCAGGCCCGTAGATCGTCTCCCTTCGCCCCGCACCAGGCGGCAATGGCATTGCTTAGCCCCCGATGTCGCCTGCTGTCGCCCGCAACCTGTGATACTCGCCCTATCACGAGATTCCCACTCGCCATGCGATGCAGGAAAACAATTCGGTCACCATTTTCTTCTTCCCCCGTCGGACTGCGTCGCGTATTCGAGGCGCGCGACTGGCGCTACGCAACTTCGATTGGCCTTCACTACTTTTCAAGCCCCATTTTCCGCGTGTTTCGGGGAGGCCGTGTACGTGCTGGAATTAACGAACCTATGAATCGCCATGGTTTTCTAGGCTTCCGCAATACGCCCTCACTCACCTCATCCTCCTTCTGCCGCGTGTGGGCGTCGGTTGCTAGCGAGTGGTTGTTTGCATGTCTTCCGGCCCCGCCGCAACGAGCATAGGAAAAATCATTTGGCAAATTTCAAAACACAACGTACAGCGGCGAACCGGGGAGTCTCTAGCTTCCCGAGACCGTTTCGCGTACATCTAGGAACCCGCTGCCCTGGGACGGTCCGAGTGGTCCGACGGGGTCGGACGGATCAGTACGTCCCTTGGATTCTTACACTTAGCCAAGGCTTGGTTGAGTTCACACCACTTGCGCCAGGCCCGAAACAGGGTGAAAGGGGCACAGCGGACGCCCGACCCGGGGTGAATTAGCAGCCCTACACCCCGGTCCCGCTAGCACCATCCAGCCAGGTGGACAGCGTCGACTGGATGCCATGTTCGTGTTCTTCTCCGTGAGCACAGTCATGGTCCCCCGTGGGTCATCTTGATGACCGAGGCAAGGTTGATTGTCTCGGTACCCCAGGACTCTAGAACAAAATAGCGTATTGCTGTGTCCGGGGTGGCTCAATGGGGCAGTGTAACGCTGCGAGTCTAAGTTGACATCTGCATCGACTCGGAGCCTCAGGATCAGCCCTCAGCGTGGGGAACCACCCCTGGGCTTGTTACCAAACGAATCAATCTGCAGCACCGTGTGAGTACACGGAGTGTGGTTGAGTTTCTTTTACATTTTGAGTTATCACGCCATCTGTCCGCCGGACAGAAAGAGCCGCCTTGGCAGCTACTCGCCTCGCTTCGAGAACGATGAGCATGTTGTTTTGGTAGTCTCGAGCAACTCAGCCAACCAACGCCTCGTTTCTGGTCTCCTCGTTGAAGCGGCACGCAGTGAGAGGCGGAAAGGATGAATTATGAGTGCACCACAAACATGGAGATGGTGGGATCGAACAAGAAATGTTCGCGATGATCTTTTTTCGCTTTCCCCGGGTACGGGATCGTGCATGTGAGGATGCGGCCACGGTCATGCACGCTATTTGCTACTCTGATCTCTCACACGCCGCATATGGCAAAAACATGTCAACTTAGGTTTTGTCGAAGCCAAGAACTTTACCAAGAAGTAAGAAGGTGTGAGGTCTACACTCGGCGGGCTGAGACGAGGTGAGGCGCAGCTGAGAGTGCCAGGCTGGGGTCGGACCAGACGGCGACCGGGCCCTGCCACATGGCCCGCCCGGGGGTCAACCCACGAGGCCAAATGAAAGTGTTTCATTGTTTTGTTTCCTTTAAGTGCTCGCTATCCCGGGGTATTTTGATAACTGATTTGGAGCATGGTTCCCACGTTGATTTCAACATAGTAGGGACACGCACTCTGTATAAAGCACGACGAAGGCACCAAGCTCAACCTGTTTAAGGTCCACCTGTCTAATCTTATCCGTCTGCGTTCACCATCGTACAAACTCTATCATATCTACAAAACAATGGGGTCCATGGCATATGATCCCGAGCCCCAGGTGGTCGATCCGACACCGCTGTTCTCTCGCCGAGTGCAGCGCTGGGAGCCCGGAGCCAGTCAGTGTCCCGTCTATCGCGGTGCACGACATCATGCTGATGCTGTGTACAGTCCGGAGTTTGCTGCCGCTTGAGTCCATCCCGGGGATGATCTCTCTGGTGGCCGGTATGTCTTGGCTCTGTTTTAACTTGTTGTTGTCATGAGGTGCACCTCTGATATTGATCCATGTCAGGCAAACCTAACCCTCAAACGTTTCCCTTCGCTAAGATTTCTGTCACCCTCGATGGCCCTGAGGAAAAGACCTTGGTGCTAGACCAGAAGGCCCTGAGCGAGGCCCTTCAATATGGTCTCCCAGCCGGTCATCCGCCCCTGCTTAAGGTAAGAAGACATCAACATGTGAAACTTGTGACACAGTTAACCGATATGTCTTAGTGGTTTGAGGGCCTCCAACAAGCCGTCCACGGCGTCACAGGCGGTGACTGGATGTGCTGTGTCGGTAACGGCAGCCAAGAGCTCATTCATAAGGCCTTCCAGGTTTTTACCGATCCTGGAGACCCGGTGATGTTGGAAACGTGAGTCACATCATAGCCATAGCACAAACATGAAGAATATTTGCTAACTCGCCATAGTCCCGCTTATCCGTACGTTTATTATTACTGAGAGTAATTGTTTTTGGATTTTACTAACGCTCGTTAGCGGTGTTTCTGCTTTCCTGCGCGCAGATTGCCATGAACTCGTGGAGGTCGGATCTGGAGCCGACGGTATCGACCCATCTGACTTGGAGCGTGTGTTGTCCAACTGGCCAGAAGATCGCCCCCGGCCCAAAGTTCTGTACACCGTTCCGACGGGGTCAAACCCAACGGGGCGGTCGTGTACCGAGGCCAATAAGTCAAGAATGTAAGTTTAAAATCATCACTAAAAATGGACCGGATTCCAGTTCACTGCTAACTAATATCACTAGCCTGGAACTCGCCAAGCGCTTTGATTTCATGATTTTTGAAGACGATGCGTACTACTTCCTCAACTTTGAGGAGGACACGAGCAAGCGGGCCCGCAGCTACCTCTCGCTCGAGCAAGAAGTCAACGGCGAGACGGGGCGGGTGATGCGGTTCGACTCGCTCAGCAAGATTGTCAGCTCGGGCATGCGCCTGGGCATCCTTACCGGCCCCGTTCCGGCGGTGCAAAAAGTGGTGAAGATCACGGAAAATGTCAAGTACGTAACACCGGCCCGCCGGGGCCAGAAAATTCTTCATTCTCGCTTCCCGAGTGAGAAAATAACTAACGACTTGGCACCGATCACAGTCTCCAGCCATCGTCCACAACGCAGGTCTTGGCTTTCACGCTGTTCCAGCATTGGGGGTACACGGGCTTTGTCCAACACTGCGCCAAGGCCGCCGAGTTCTACCGAGCCAAGCGTGACGCTTTTGCCGCAGCGGCAGAGCGCCATCTCCGGGGTCGCGCTACCTGGGAGGTGCCGACAGCCGGCATGTTCTTCTGGATCAAGCTGCTGCTGCCGGCCGGCGCGGACAGCTTCGAGCTGTTGAGCAAAAAGGGGATCGACAACCGCATCTTGGCCATTCCGGGCATGGCATTTTTGCCCAACCTGCGCAAGGCGACGCAACTGCGTGCGAGCTATAGTCTCGTCAGCGAGCCTGACATGGACGAGGCCTGCCGGCGCATTGCCAAGCTAGTGGATGACGCTTGGCGGGATGAGTTTGTCAACAGCAAGAAGAGTGAGGCGCCTGTGTCTCAGTCGGCGGCTACTGCACAAAAGGTGTCGGCGTAAGCATGCATCGGTGAGTATGCGAGATACAGTGGGATGCATGGACAGGCACGGACAAGTACGGGGTGATTTGCTGCACAAGACTTCTAGACGTCGGTTGGTAGCTTGGTATTGCGGCTGGGAGAAGAGGTCTACTCGGCGTGCGAGATCAGGGTTACGGGATAAACTCAGTTTGGGTTAGGTATGGTTTCATTGTGTCCATGATAGCTTTCGGCTAGCTTTCGGGTAACTTTCCGGCTCTTCTTTCAGCTCTCGTCGGGCCTGTGGGTTCCCGATTTCAGATTTCAGATTCTCAGATTTTCAGAATTAGACTCCTCCCCCCCTACTTCCTGGCCGGGGCTCGGAGAATAAAACACCGCAGACAGACCAATCAGAGTTTACATTTCCAATCACTACCACCTTCCTGCTTTCCAAACTGCTGGGCTCACGGTGGAACTCTATCCCGGTGCGCCGCATGGCATTGATGGCAACTCGTGTGGGTGTCCATCACCTACACGTTACGAAGAGAGCGCGTGTGAGAGGTCCGACGAACACCGAGCCAGGCATCCCTGAGCCGATCACGATGGCGCTACGCCGGATGGGGTGAGCTTCTCGAACGGAACTCACATTCGCCGTGTTACCCAGCGGAAGGCTGTTTCGTTTCGTTTGGCTGTCAGGGGCCTCTGGGGGTACACAGCCCTCCCTTCCACCCCACCCTCCCGCATTTTAGTAGACTGATCCAGGCCAGTGCTTCAGTGACCCGGCCCGGTGCATGGTGTGATATTTTGACACCACGCCTTGCAGACGCGAAGTTGGGATAGGATGGCGGGGGTGGCGGGCAGGAAGAGGAACAGTGGGGAACGACGGTAACACAACAGAAGAGGAAAAAAGGTGGTGTGGTGAGTACGACAGCAAACAGAAATGCGGGTTCCCCGAGAGGGGGATCCGGGCCGGTCGAGGCGGCGTCGGAAATGCCCAGCATGTTGTGTGGGAGGGTGCGGGAAGGCGGCTTTCGGTTTTGAGCTAATAGGTGGATCACCACGCCACACTTACACACGTCACGGTAAGACGAAAGATGAATAGCCCGTGGTGCCTGAGCGAGCGACGGCTGAAAAGCCTCCCACGGCCGGTGTGGCCTCTTCGCAGTCCTTGCCTCTGTTTGTAGTGTAGTGGAAGGCTCATCGGAAAGCTTAATCAACACTTGGCTTTCGGTCACGGAACCCCCGAATCCTTCCCATGGCGGGTATCGTCACGCTCTCTTGGGATTGGGACGACAGCAACTTTCCCGTGGCGCATCGGCGCGGGGAGCAGTTGAGAAGAAAAATGCTGTGCCGCGAGATCGGTCGACTTTTGCATTCAGTGATGAGAAATCGGGACCGTGATGCAATGGACAGCTTAATTAATTAATTAATTATTACAGTTTACGATTTACGACCTGCCATTCGCGACGGGTGGACCGCAGGAGCAGCACTGCAACAATGCCACGCGAATGACGGACAAATGGCCAATGGGCGACGTCGACATTTTTTGGACAAGAAGACACCTCTCATGTTGATTTTTGGGATCTTACACAGTACGAATTCTGCCGTGTCTGTGTCGTGCGACCCATCCTGTTGACTTGTCAGCACCTTTTTTTATTTAGTTTCTTTGCCATCGGAGTTCTTGGCCCTCGCCAAGGCTTCTCTGTCCATAAACTGCACTAATGCATTCGTGAACCAAAACAACAACAAGCTAACGGCAACTCCCGTCGAAAGTTTTGTCGTTAAACAAACACCCGAGAACCCACCAGCTGTTCAACAGCTTCTGTGGTAATCTTTCCACTGCTCGTCTAGAATTGCGGCTTTCAGATCCTTCGCCAGGCTCGTTGGGGCTCCGCGTGCCAAGGGGGCCAAGCGAGCCAAGTTAGCCAAACACAACCACGGGACGCAAGGCGCGGAGTCGGAGGTGGTCAGCGCTTGGCACCGCCGCACGACGATCAGAGGCATAGCATACATGCCGTTGTCTTTTAATGTTTTTCCCATTGTCTCTTGTTGTAGAATTCGATGCTATACGAAGTGCCACCCACGCCCACGCCGCAGAGGCGTTATGACGAGTTCGGACGTCGGCGGAGGTTGCATCAGGAGGAATGGGTTCTTCTGTTGACAAAGTCCGAGCCATGAGGTTGCCGGCAGTTGTGTCCAGTGAGACATACAGATTTAGGACTCAGTGAGACACCGTGTTCAGCCCCAGACCCGTCGGTTTGGCGCACGAGGTCGGACAACCGACCAGGCGCAGGAACTGCCCCAGGCTGCGCGCATCGCTGACATGAGCAAACCTGAGGAGGGGTTTGTCTTAGATTACCGAGTTTGGTTGGAGGGACACGGAGAGGGGTCCGGCGGTGCCCCAGACTGGCTGATTTTGGCCGCAAGTGGCTGTCAACATCCCAATTAGGGAAGTCCCAGTTAAGGAGGTCATAATCAACGTTAACTGGTTGGGTAAACAAGTTGACGGGAATGGGCCCGAAAAGGCGGCCGCCATCTGCCGGTCTTTGATGGGACGACTCGTTCGTTCGTGGCCGCAGGACGCTGCACGCCGATTCCTGTCAGACGGCCTCGTGCGTTTCCCCGTTTTGTTGTTTTTGTGGTACGCCAGCTACGCGAGAAACGAAGCGAGACAACTCCGGAGCAAACCAGCGGCGGGCTGACTCTTGCCACAATTTTGACCAACTGGCTTGCCTAGTCTGCTGGCTGCCCACAATTTGCTCATGCTAGGCGAGGATTGTGCGTGCTGCGGGCCTGAGGCTGAGGAGGGGGCCTACACTACACTGGACTAGGGCAATAGCACACCGGGGCCGGGTACGAGGCAAGGCGATCTGATCCCATCCACCCACTCACTTCACAGGCTCGCCGTCAGCTCCGTTGCAGTCCGAACCCGCTCGTCTGTTCCTGGCATGGTGCCTGCATACAGCCCGCAGTGCAGATGGATGGTGAGATGTGTGACCCGGTCAAGCGAGTCGACGCGAGCACACTTGCAAGTTGCAACCTGCGATCCGGGCTGGGACGCACTATCTGGGCTCTGGGCTGGTGCGTTCGGGATGGTTATGCCATGTGTGGTCAAGTCCGGTCAGACCAATGTCGGCGAGCAGACCTCATGCGAGGCCGTGGCTGAGATGTCCAACTCGGTGCCCTGTGTCTAGAGACGGAGAGCAAAGACCGTCGAGGCGGAGGCGGAGGATGGATGCAAGCAGTTCTCGGCGTCTGTATTGGGGAAGTAGGAGAGGTAGGACTATGAGGGCGTGAGTGTGGACAGTATGTTAGGCCAAGTTGTGGTGTTGACTTTGATGATCGAGCATCGACATTAAAAGGGGCCCTCAGCCATCAACAACAGAAGTCATTCACAACACCCCCACAACATCATCCTCACAGGTCTCTGGGTCTCTGGACAACCGGCTTCAACACTGACTTCAACGCTGACAACCCTGACCTGATTCCCTTTCTGCCCGCTTCTTTTCTACCGACTTGCGACTTTACCAAGTCCTTCTTCAAGCCCCTTTTCAACCCCACTTTAACCCATTCTCATCAACATCAACACAATGGGCTCCCTTGAGACTTCAGGGGTCGAGTACCCTTTCAACAACATCATCGACGCCCTTCGGCACACGGCTGCTCACACTACTGAGGGCATCGTGTCGTACTCGGCCACTACCCCTGGCGAGTCCCCTGTGGCCACTACCGTGTCGTACCGCGAGTTGCTTGAGACCGCCGAAGCCAATGCGGCTCGTCTTCAACAGACCGGCGTGTCCAAGCAGGGCTCCATCGTCCTGGTGCACTTTGACAATGCACTCGAGTCCATCGTCTGGTACTGGTCGGTTCTTTTGGCTGGCGGTGTCCCAGCCGTGACCAGCCCGGCTATGTTCAGCCAGAACGATGCGGATCGCCAGAAGCATCTCACCCACTTGTACAACACCTTCAACGGTCCTCTGTGCATCACTCGGCAAGCTTTGCTGGAGCCGTTCGAGGAGCACTCCGGCGAGAACCGCATCAGTACCATTGCCGTTGAGGACTTTGAGCTTGATGCCCCCGCGTCTAAGTCCGCTTCGTCTGCTGTTCGCCGGGCCTTCAAGCCGTCTACCTCGGACATCGTCGCCCTCATGTTGACGTCGGGCAGCAGCGGCAACGCCAAGGCTGTCCCTCTGACGCACGAACAGCTCTTTGCGGCCTTCCGCGGCAAGTCGGAAGCCGCCAACCTCCCATTCCCCGGCAGCCCGTTCCTGTCGTGGGTCAACATGGACCACGTCGCGAACTTGGTGCATTGCCACCTTTTCGCCATCGTCTCGGGTATCTCGCAGATCCAGGTCCCCGCAGCTAACGTGCTCGTCGACCCGGCGCACCTGCTCAACCTCATCAGCCGCCATCGTGTCTCGCGCACCTTTGCCCCCAACTTCCTGTTGGCCAAGCTGCGCCGTCAGCTCGAAGCCGGCAAGACCGACACCCTCGATGCGGACCTGAACCTCGAGACCCTGTTCCTTGACACTGGAGGCGAGGCCAACGTCATTGAGGTTTGCGTTGCCCTGCAGCCTCTTCTGGCCAAGTATGGTGCCCAGCCCGATGTCTTCAAGCCGTCCTTTGGCATGACCGAGACCTGCGCTGGGTGCATCTACAATGTGCAGTGCCCTAGCCGGGACCACGCGGCCAAGAGCGAGTTTGCCTCCCTCGGCCAGTGCATGCCGGGTATTGAGATGCGTGTCAGCCGTCTTGATGGCAATGGTCTGGCGGTCACGGGTGAGCGCGGTAGCCTTGAGCTTCGCGGTGAGGTCATCTTCAAGGGGTACCACAACAACCCCCAGGCCACGGCCGATGCCTTCACGCCCGATGGATGGTTCCGCACCGGCGATCTGGCCTACCTCGACGCCGACCGCTGCCTACACCTCGACGGCCGTACCAAGGAAATGGTCAACATCAACGGCGTCAAGTACCTGCCCCACGAGCTGGATGCGTCTCTCGAGCAGGCTGAGATCCCGGGCGCCACGCCCAGTTACTTCTGCTGCTTCGGCACACGCGATGCCGGCATGGACACAGAGGCTGTGGCCGTGCTCTACCTGCCTTCGTTTGACCTAAAGGATGATGCCGCGCGCTTCGAGACCCAGCGCAATATTGCCCGCGTCGTGAGCCTGCACACCCGCTCGCGGCCCCGCGTTGTGCCCCTGCGCGTGCAGGACATGCCAAAGTCGACCCTCGGCAAGCTGTCGCGGGCGAAGCTCCAGGCTGCGCTCGAGAAGGGCGTGTTTGCGGACCAGGTGTCGACCAACGAGGCCGCCATCAAGCGGTACCGCCTGGCCACGCGCTCTGAGCCCGAGACTGACGACGAGGTGGCCATTCTCGACATCGTCCGCCAGCAGCTCGAGCTGACGGCCGAAGACGACTTCGGCGTCAACGACTCGGTGCTTGCTACAGGCGCCACCTCCATGGACCTCGTGGCTATCATGCACCGCATGAACAAGCAGCTGCCCGCCCTCAACGCCCATCCCATCAAGCTCACCGACCTGCTCAACAACCCCACCATCCGCGGCCTTGCTGTTCGCATCGCCAAGATCACTGGCGCCCAGGTCGAATCAGAGGCCGACAAGAAGCCGCACGAGTATGACCCCGTCGTGACTCTCCAGCCCAACGGCTCCAAGACCCCACTCTGGCTGGTCCACCCTGGCGTCGGTGAAGTGCTGGTCTTCGTCAACCTTGCCCACCGCATCCGCGACCGTCCCGTGTATGCCTTCCGCGCAAAGGGCTTCAACGCGGCCGAGGGCGAAACTCCCTTCTCTTCGCTCGACGAGGTCTTCCAGACCTACCGCGCGGCCATCAAGAAGCGTCAGCCCCAGGGCCCCTACGCCATTGCCGGCTACTCCTTCGGCGGCATGGTCGCCTTCGAAATCGGCAAGCTTCTCGAAGCCGAAGGTGATGAAGTTGCCTACTGCGGCAGCTGGAACCTCCCGCCCCACATCAAGTTCCGCATGCGCGAGCTGCTCTGGGATGAGTGCGTCATCCATCTCTTCTACTTCGTCGGGCTCATGGACGAGGCCACTGCCTACACCCACAAGACCCAGCTGTGCGAGTTCAACCGCCAGGGCCGCCGTCTCGATGCCATTCGCTACCTGCGCCAGCACTCCGACGCTGCCCGCTGGGATGAGCTTGGCCTCAGCGAGGAGTACTACCTGCTCTGGGTTGGCCTGGCCAGCAACATGCAGGGGCTCGCCGTCGACTACGAGCCCGAGGGCAAGGTCAATGCTATGGACATCTTCGTCGCCGACCCGCTCAGCCACGTCGCCAAGAACCGCCAGGACTGGATCGAGACCCGCCTGTCAGCCTGGAAGGACTTTGTCCGCACCGAGGTGCGCTTCCACAACGTCCAGGGAGCCCACTACACCATGCTGAACCCGGAGTACGTCGCCAACTTTGCCGAGACGCTGCGCCGTGTTCTGCGCGAGCGGGGCTTGTAGGTTGATGCACACAGTGGTTAGATATCTGTTTGGCTTTGCATTTTCATGTCTTCTTCTTTTCGTAGATATTTTCCTGGCTTATTTCTTTTGTGACGCTTTGCTATTGTCTGCTGGACACTTGTCCATTCATGTAGTTATTGAAAGACTCGCCAATAGACATGTTCCTTTACTTTCAAGTATTGTGGGAATGTTATGCACCTCGTCTTCAATGCCAACTACTCTCAATCCCCGGGTGCCCATAAGCCCCAAAAGTGATATACCGTTGTCGACGGATGTAGATTTAAAAAGCACAACATATTTAGCACCTTTGGGAAGATAGAAACAGGATCCGAAAAGGAAAGAAAGTAAGAAAATGGGAAAGACCAAGAGAAAAAGAGAACGGGAAAGAAGAAATAGAGAAAAAATCTAATCTGAACGAAACAAGAAAGAAAGATACTGCGAAAGAAAAAAGAAGGAAAGAGGATACGAATGCAAGAAGAGAGAAAGAAAATGTATTAGTTATTAATTAAAAGAAAATTCAGAGACGGAGAAAAAAAAGACCCACTCCAATGAAAATCCCCGAATCAGCAACAGCAGTGACAGACAGACTTCATTACAACATGGCAAACCGCCGCGAATGTTGCCCCGCATTTAGTTCGTTTTCCTCGTTGTACGAAGTGCAGCGAAGCAAATATATTTTAGGTAACGTAATTGAATATCCTGATTAACCACAAGATAAGAAAACTAATGTATCGTCTTGCCGGTGGCTAGTACGGGTCTTGGCTGGAAAATCGAACCGAAACGCGATCGAGAACAGAAAACCTACCTAAATTAATCATCGCACAGACCAAATAAGTTAGAAAGCCGGAAGACATGGAAGCCGAAGCGTTGCCCCCCCTCCTGCGTCTTCCTACGCCTGTCCGGGGCCGCGTTTATCGGTTTCTGCGTTTTGTCACCCCAGTCCCCCATGGCAGCAGCTACTATGACCGATATGACATTGGCCTCCACTGTGGCATGATCGGCGTCGGTTATCCCAAGCCAAAGTCACTACTTGGCCTGCTGCTGTCCTGTCGCCTCATCTACAACGAAGTTGCCGCGCTCATTTACTCTCACAATCGGTTCAATATTCGGTATCACCCTACCGACCCAAACCCCTTTGGTCCTCTACATTCGCTGCCCACCACAGCGATAGCGGCGCTGACACACCTCACCGTCACACTTAACGAGGCTTGCTGTTACCAGAGCGATACCTTCGACTCGTACTAGTAGTGCTGCCTGCATGGCCCCAATCCTCTTCCTGGATTGCAACAATCTATGGCACGCATTCACAAGCACCCCGACTATCATCAATCACCGTTGCTTACACGGTCATCGACGCCCGATCACGGAATTAATCACCGAAATCATCAGAAGGACGGCGACGGGTTGTTTGCGGCGCGAGAGTTGGTTGACAAATGGCAGTTGGCAGCGTCACATCTTTCCCACATCACCGCCGGCCGCCTCACGCTAGGGTTAGTTTGCGACATAGACCCAAGTCACCCCCAGGCACTTGAAGCTACTTCGCTCATCACTACACCGCTTCGTCTACTTCCCCAGCTCCGGGATTGCCAAATCCGTCTCGGTAATGCACCAGACCCTGGGCTCCAGAGGATTGCTGGAGAAGCTGCCTTGCACGTGTGTAGACTCTCTCTCCCGCGTTACGAGTCCGCCGCAGTGCAGCTTCCACTGCCGCACTCTACCTCGCAACTATGCTTTATGGCTCTCCCACGGGAGCTACGCATCTGTATCTTGGAGTGCACCGACCTCGTAGCTCCCGGCAGAGAAGTTACATGGAGTCGGCAGGACCAGCGATACGTCATGCATCGCTTCCATGGAAAAGTACTCTCCGATAATCTGCACCTACGCCCATTCGTCCAGTGCTGGGAACAGCCAGACGACACGGTTCGCCCCAACGGCTGTTTTTGTCGTCGTTACCATGCCTCGTTTACGCAACTGTGCAGATGTTGGGCTCCGCCAGGACCGACGCTATTTTTGATCTGTCGCACATGGTGTCAGGACGCCCAGTTCATCTTCTTCACGCGGAATCGGTTTGTCGTGCACGACTACCTGGACCACCCCTCTTGGGCAGCGCCGTATTTGCCGCTCACGAAGCCCGAGGTGGATGTGGAAACGGACGCAGTGGAGCTTCGGGAGCCATTAGACCAAGCCAACGAGCCAGGTATCCCGAGTGGTTCTACCACCACTGTTGGTAGTTGCGACTATCCATACCGCCGTCTTGCCGCGTCGCAATTCCTCCGAGACGTGGTTCCAGTCCATTGCCTCATCTATCTCCGTTTCGTTGAGCTCGTCTTCCCGCCATATCTCGCGTCTACTTGGCCCCAAGATCAGCACCCAGCCATTCAGGATTGGCGCGCTACCATCGACTGGCTACGAGATAGGATCAACGGCGCCGCGCTTACCATCCGCCTTGTGACAGTAAAGCGTGGCGTGTTCAGCCCGGACGTATACCACAAAGTTATTTCACGATCCGACGCTGACCACATCCATGATGCCCAGATGACGCTAGTGCGGTCCCTAAAGCCGTTGGCAACCTCTGGAGTTTCTCGGGTGTATATCCGTCTCAGCTTTCCCTGGGATATGACACCGAATCTTTTCGGTCGGAACAATCACTACTTGCAGATTATGCAGTGGGCAAAAAAGCGAAACGCGGAAGCCGAACAATCTGTCCTCAGGGTGAAATTTCAAGAACTATATTCAAAATCGAAAGAGCCTACGGAATCCTACTGGTGGCATCGATATCACGGGCTGTACTAGTGTCGTTGTTCATAGATTCAAACTTGCTCGATTGCGTTATACGCTTTGCTTGGATCATGGGGATTCTGGAGGTGGCACGATATCGTCCTCAGCATGGTGTCTCTGGTTGTGTGTAATTATTCATCATTGTTCTCTCGGCTGCTGAGGTAATGATGTCGGCACTGGGATGGCCTTCGGGTGGGTATTGCGTTGCCCAGTGCGTTGTTTGTAATGGATAGGTACCTAGCCTTGCGTGGAGATGGATCTCGGCAAAAAATTATGCCATGTACAGTCCTATACCCTACCAAGAAGGGGGGCCGTTGGATCTCGAAGTGTGGAAAAGCTACTCACCCAACCTGCCGCCCTGCATTACCGCCACCATCAGCAGAGTGATTTCCATGACCATGTCCGTCGTCTTGGAAGTCACTTTCCAGACCCTTCAGGGCCCGCCTGGCCACTGTGTTCTCAAGCTCTATGACCGTTGATTTGGTTCCTGCTTGCGTGACGTTCGCAAGGACAAGCCCGCACCACACACACGAAAAAACGAAGTAACGTTCGAGGCGTTTGTCAGAGGGGGAATGATGCCAGCGTTCCTCCGCTATCGAAAGGAAAGAAACGAGACCGAGACGTTCCCCGTCAGAGCCCCGGAGTTTCTCGACGAGCCCGATCGCGCCGAAGGTCTCGCCAAGTACGAGGCCGCACTCTAGCAAGACTATGAGCACTTTGAATGCGAGACCGAGACCTATTACCGACTCGCCGATCACCAAGGTACGCTGGTCCCGCACATCCGCGCCCATGTCAGTCTATCGGCCACCAAGCTCCCGACCATCATACCACAGGAAGTAGCGCCCTACTTTGAAGTGAGAGGTATCCTTCTGGAACGGATCGACGGATATTGTCTAGACGACCTGATGCTCGGCCCCCCACCACCAAACCTAAGGACATGGCATCACATTATCCAGTCGGCCGTCGATACGGCGTATGAGATTAACAAACGTGGTGTCATCATGGAAGACTGCGCGCCGCGCAACGTGGTTGTGGACAAGGAGTCACAGACGCCGCGGATCGTCGATCTTGCACAATGCATGTTCCGGGAGGAGATGGTGAGCTATTGGTGCCAGTCAGGGTGGGACGAGGACGAGGATTGGGATCCGGATGTCGAGTACTGGGAGGAAGTAAGTACTATGAGTAACCCAGGAGCGATTGGGGCGGTTATGGCGAATCGTATACAGAGGAAGATGGGGGTGAAGATGGATTTCAGGTATCCGGACTGGAATGCGATTATTGCTGGGATAAAGCTGAGAAAAGAAGAGGCAGCCGCAGGAGGAACGGGAAACCCCTAGACACCGAGGCGTTGGGGGTGGAGGAAAAGTACGACTGAATGGTTCGTCTGCCGAATCATCTCGGGATTTAGAGCATTCATAGTTGTCGCAAGCGTCGATCACAAGACGTTTGCAGTGAGGATGGGAAACTCAGTAGTAACAAATTAATACACTGCCGTCGCTTCTGGTCTAATTAAGGGGAATATCGCTGCTCTAAAACGATACTTCCTTTGGCCGTTTAATAGGTCCAGTCAGGTTGCTTGATTGAGCCATCAATTATTATCGCGAGTCTTTTTGTCGTGACCAGGGAATGAGTCGATTGATTGCGGTGGTTCCATGGCCTTGAACCCTGTCTAAGCTGTCTTGGTGATAATTACGCCGCAACCTGGAATCTCTGCCGTCGCCCCATCCCTTCGTTGGGTCCCCTCACTGTTGCCTACGTACCTTTATATTTCCCCATCACGCATTTCCATTTCTGCTGACACCCTCGTGCATCTTCGAATGTGCGCAGTTTCTACTCATAATATTCATACTCTAATTATCCAAAGTGCCCCACTTTTGTCATTCACGCGATCTGTCCTGTGTTGGATGATGGAACTGTTCCCCGATCTCATGAAGCTGATGGGCGGGCTATCTTCGTGCAGGCTTTATTGGAATGCAGCTTCAGGGCCCCGATTTGTATTCATTAAGCATCATGTGAGTGCAGTCCATGTCCGCATTCCCCCTTCGCTCATTGCGCCGTGGCGCGGATTATTTCAAACGCTGTGCCGCAGAGTTGGGACAGTCCGCCCAAAAATGGCCATCAGCGACGGCGAATCAGCCAGCAAGTCGCACTAATAAACTGAGGGCGCGGCCCAGCATACTACGCCGGCGCTTGCTGGTTCGGTGAAAATCCCGAGGGTTTTGTCACTAACCCTCGCTCTTACACCCATGACCGACGGATTGTCATGAGGCAGGATTGCCCCATTTCCAGCACACAGAGGGGCTGCGCAGTGCTGCAGCGCCGCTCAGTAAGGGCAACGCCGCTGTTGGGAGCGTGGTGCGCGGCGCTGTCTCCTAGCCTCCATGAGACGTCATGATACATAAGTGTTCTCATTCTCCTTGGCAGAACGTTAGAATCAATCCGATGAATGTCTCGTTTGCTGGCGTCGATAATACTGCACGATGAAGTGGTTTGACGATTTCCGGCAACGACACGCTAACGGCCGTGTGGCCGAGTGGTGGGAAAAGATCAGTCCTTACTTGCCCCCCATCAACTTCGTCACGGTGCATTATGCCTACTTTATTTTCGTTTCGCTCTTTTTCGCCCTTGTGTTTTGGGGAAGTGGGTCACCGAGCAGCCTCAACATTGGTTTTATGGACAGTCTCTTTCTCAGCACATCCGCACTCACGTCAACGGGGTTAAACACCATCAATGTCAGCCAGATGTCGCTCGGCCAACAAATTGTGATCTTTCTCTCCATGCTTCTCGGGCATCCAATCCTCATGTCGTTATGGACTCTCCTATTCCGACGGCACGTGTTTGAGAAGCGATTTCGGGCCGTCGTCAAGGCCGAACGAGAGAGAAAGATGCGGGTCGGGTCCTCGATGGGATTGACGGCCGGCTTCTCCGAGCTGTTGGCTCTGGCCCGGCTCAAGTCACTCAGCAAATCCAAGTCCAAGGGCAATGCGACCCAGCTTCCTGGTCTTGGGACACGCATCCCAGCCATCCAAGCGCCACCACCAGACCCTGTACCGAAACGAGAGCCCGAGCCCGAGCCGGACATGGAGTCGGGGCTCGCGCCAATACGAGAAGGGCAACTTGCTCGTACGCCTGGAGCGCGCAGCGTCACTTTTGCGGAACCACCCCGAGCAGACACCGATACGGAAGCCGGCGATGGAGGCCTCGAGTTCCAAAACTTCCTCGAACAGAAGAGGAAAAACGTTGGGCGCAACGGAGAGTTCTTTGACTTGACCCTCACGGAGCGCGAGTATCTCGGTGGCGTGGAATACCGAGCAGTCGAGGTGCTGGTGATCACGGTCGCCTTGTACTACGTTCTATGGCAGCTTCTCGGCGCTCTGGCGCTTGGGTCGTGGCTGGCAGTAAACGCTCCCGAGATTTCGGCCGTGAACCAACAAAATTCATGGTGGTCTGGCATTTTCATGTCGGTTTCGGGATTCAGCGGCTGCGGCTTGACCTTGCTGGATGCCGGTATGTCGGCATTCCAATCCGGTTACTATTTTGTCCTCATCGTCCTGTCGCTTGTCATTCTCGCTGGCAGTCAGGCTTCCCCAATTTTCCTGCGGTTCATCACCTGGGTACTCTCCCGAGTGCTTCGTTTTTCCACCAACGACGAAAACCACGCTGTGTGGAAGGAGACGTTCGACTTCATCCTGCGTTACCCTCGCCGTGTGTACATCGGCATGTTTCCGGCCCGCCCGACATGGACCCTGACTGTTTGGCTGGGCGGTTTCGTGATCGTGGATTGGATCATGTTTTTCTTGCTGAATCTCGGAAACGAGAAGATTGAGAGCATCCCTCCGAGCCCGCGCGTCATGGACGGTTTTTTTCAGTCTGTTTGTAAGTACCAACCCATTATGGACGCCAAACCGTCAGAGTGTTACTAACTTGTTAGCCAACCTGACTGCTGGCTTTGCCGTCGTGTCGGTCTCGACCGTGTATTTCGGTCTGCAGGTACTATGGCTGATAAAAGTTTACGCATCGGCCTACCCGACCTCGATCACGGTCCGTGGTTCCAACGTTTACGAGGAACGGTCCTTGGGTATTTACGCCGGAGACGACCCGGTAGATAGCGATGACGAAGATGATGAGAAGAAGGACAAGCGAGGTCCGATGGGTGCCGGCGGTCTCTTTGTCACACCAGGGCCGTCCGCACGAACACCGTTACCATCGAGTCCTATGTCGGCGACCTCTAACAGCTCGCGTCTTTCGCGGCTGTCCCAGGTGTCCCGGGGTGGAATTGACAGGATTGTCGGCTTCGGTCGCGAAGGAGGAGCCATCCTTGGTCGCCAGCTCCAGCGACGCATGACCGGTTTCCAGGGTGTCGGTGTTGCGAGACAACCGCAAAGGAAACGAATCAACATGCCCCAGACAACGCAGTCTACACCGCACTCGTCGGTCACCAGCAGCACCGCGAGTGTGGAATCTCTCGAAGAGCACCAACCCACCAGTCAAGACCTTGTCTCTCAGCATGTCCGAAGCCAGCTCTCCCACGATGTTTGGTGGATTGCCTTGGCCTGGTTCCTCATCACCATCATTGAGACAGGCCATACGTTGGAGGACCCCGCTACCTTCAGCCTGTTCAACATTCTCTTTGAGATTGTCTCGGCGTATGCCAACAATGGCATCTCGATCGGTCTCCCACACGCATCGTACAGTTTCAGTGGGGACTGGCGGGGCGGGAGCAAGTTTATCTTGATTCTTGTCATGTTGCGTGGCCGTCATCGCGACCTGCCTGTTGCCTTGGACCGAGCCGTTAAGTTGCCAAGCCCAGAATTGGACGAGCAGGAAGACGACGACGCGGAGATCCGCCGTATGGTGAGCAAAACGCCACGATTGGGAGTGTTGAGCCCGTCCATGACCTCGCCGAGTCTAATTCGGCGGTTTGAGCCGATGTAAAGGGGGGCAACGGAGTTCAAAAGCAAATACTTAAGATTGGGTAAATAATAGTTACGATTCAGAATGTGTTCACAATAATCCTTGATGGAAAACCCTGGAGATCGTCCACGAGGAATCAATTCAACGTACTGAAGATTTGTTGTTGTTGCTGAAGCCGACACCCCAGATGCCAATGTCATATAAAGACACGTTAAGTTAGGTCTAATATGTAAAGTATTACCTATAGAGCGGTTAGAAGAAGAGAGAAGAGAGAAGAGAGAAGAGAGAAGAGAGAAGAGAGAAGAGAGAAGAGAGAAGAGAGAAGAGAGAAGAGAGAAGAGAGAAGAGAAATAAAATGATCGTCAAGCACCCACTGTGTGGTACTACCCCCTCCTCCCTGTTCATTAATGTACTGAAGAGGAATCCCGAGAGGGCCAAAATGGTCTCGGAAATTATGAAACACCTTGACTTCACTGACCGACCTCAGTAAATGGTATCGTTAAGGTTGTTAACATTGTAAGACTTCCTTAGGGCATTTGTCCATTAATTATAATTGCCACAGTTCAAGGAAGGTTAAATTTCGCTTGTGCTCGGCAGCCCTCGATTTCCAACAAAGCATTGTGGGTAATTAATACCTTTATTGATCCATCGAGGGCCAGCTTAGCTAATTACTAGGCCTGCTACTGCGGGATGTCAATGTCTAGTAATTACAGTACAGTAGAAATATCCTCATATTTCCCACTAATGTTGCCAGACTAGAGCTGAACCATTGTCCCATTCCATCAACGAATTCTCATATCTGCGCATTTGCCCTCCTCAAATTTCTCCCCGTCCATGCACCCATAAACAAAGGCTTCGCCGACGAACGTATAGTTTCCCTGCCCGCCGTTCGGGTCCTGTCTCAACACCAAGGGCTGCCTGCCCCCTTTCACCAAGACCAACACATCCCCGACTTCAGTCCGTTCCGGCAACAGCATCAACGACCCATCTGCGCCCCGACCTAGCCGCCGTTCATACACATGCTCTAGCAACCCTGCGAATGCGCTGTACTCCCCCCACGTCTTCATCAAGTACCCGACAAATGCCAACGGCCGCAATAAACTATCGGCGTGCCATTTCCGCAGTCGGAAAATTGACTTGAGACTAGCTCGCCAAGCATAAAACAACCTGGCCGTCTCCGTCTTGCCGCCCCCAGCCGCCATGGTCCCGGTGCACAAGGTCTGCCAATATATGGCCAACGGATCATACCCACCCTGTTCGTCTTCCCCATCCCGTTCCCGTACCGCGACACCCCCGGCACGAACCCTCGATTTCCTCCCTTCTTTGGCGAGTTCCTCCCAGTCCCGAAATGTTCCGAGATGGGGGATGACGGCTGACAGCTCCCAATAAACGTGCGAAAAGTAGGAAAACACCTGACCGAGGGCGGACAGCCGCTCAGCAATGGTGTCACCACGTTTAATGATGGGATTGTCCTCGCTGTGGCGCTGCAGACGATGAAGAACCGGGGCAAGGCGTAGTACCGGGGTGTGTTCATGGCCCGCGAGGAGGAGTGCGTGGTCGAGGAAACGGGGGACAGAAGGGGTGTGGCGGCTGGCATGGGTTTCTCGGATAACACCACGAGCGTCGTACATAAGGAGGAAAGGGCCGTTACCGGTGTTACTCCAGTCCGGGACCCAGGAGGGGTGGGATTGAGTTGGCGTGGGAGTGCTGGCACCGAGGAGGTCGAGACTGGAGGATTGGAGAAGCAGTTGGCGCGCAGTGTGACGGTAAACTTCGGTCTCAGAGAGGCGGTAGTCACCTTCAATCCCGAGCGGGTTGTCTGCTTGGCCTTCGTTCTTGATCATGCCAAGGAGGGCGTAGACCTTGTCTCGAGAATCTGACGCTAGTCGGAAGCGACACCGGACCAAGAGCTCGAAGAGCCTGGACACGAGTGCTGCGGTGGGCTGAGGGTCGGCTGGGCTTTCAAGGGGCGAGAGTATCCGCTTTCGCAGGGCCCTCATCGACAAATACGGAACGACGATGGGATCGAGGATTATTCCAACTAACGTAGGGTTCCATATGCCGACGGCGAGACCGTGGTCGATGGCAGCGCAGAAGCGTTCCCAGTTCATGGAAAAAGTACCCGTCACAACCACGACCTCGGAGGCAAGCAGCACTTCTTGGACCGTCCAGGTGCGGTGCCACCAGTCGGCAGACGCGAGATGCAGAATGCTAACATCGTCCTTGAATCGGTCAAAATTGGGGCTTTCGATCCGCTCGGCGCTTAGCAACGACGGCAGCGAGTAGTTGGAGCCATTCGCGGCGTTGCCTTGTTCTCGAGACTCTGCTTCCGTTGCTAACACTTCCATCATGCTGTATGCTTGCTCTGTAAAGGGGTGCCGGGCGTTTCCGAACCACACAACAGTACGCGCCGCATTTCGATAGATGTCTCCCATGATGGAGACCTGATGGTTCCTCTCTGATGTCTTGCCCGCGGATACCTTGCCCTGATCGATGCAAACCGCATCAACCCAAAGGGTATAAGGTTGGTCTATTTTTCGCAAGTTCAGAAGCGCAGCCCGCAGGTTGGTAGTGACCATTAAAGTATCTCCGTTTACTTGGATGGGCGTAGTAACAGACGCGTCGCCCCAAACGTAACTTAACGCGTCATACTTCCCATGGCAGTCGTCCAAACAGTGCTCCGTAAGGGTGCACGCAATATCGTCTTGGCGGGATCCTGGGAGGAGTTCCAGCAGGCGAAATGCCTTGCGGTCTTGTTTCAGGGTCTCGTAGATGTAGGTTTTGCCGACTACGTCATTTTCAGTACGGTCCTAGTTCCCATTGTCAGTAGTGTCGTTGAGAAATATTGTTATGTGACCAGGACTACAAACCGAAGGACCCTCGGGTGGGTCAAGATTGAGCAAATTCTTCCCGAGAATGAAACTCTCGAAGGTGTCCTCCACCTGACCCCAGATGCGCCGCGACATATTTGCTTCTTGTTGAACAACTAGCCAATGCCTTGGGGCGATGAGAAATGAAGAAGAGGTGATGATGAAACCAAATGGGGCGGGGGCTGACAGCCAATACCGATATGGAAAATGCAACACTGGACACGTGATCATGTTCATGTGTATTCCCGTTTGACGACGAGCATTTCATCAAGGAAGATTGTACCAGTGGCTACTGTAGGAGTGATGATATAGACAGTCGTAGCGCACTATTCCGAGCAAATGCCTTCGACACAATGGTCGACGCGAGTTGGTGCGGGAGGAACGCTGGCCGGGTAGAGAATTAATGGCGGAGTAATTAGCCCGGCCATTCGAGGCCCCGGGAACATGGCTATCTGGGAAAGTGTCTGTATTTGCTAGGCGTGCGTGCACAGGGCTATCGACCTGACCTGGCTGGCAGCGACTGCTAAAGACGCCCTCTTACAATTCTGTACCTGATCCTATAATTGGATGGGAGCGACGCTTTATGGGAGAAGATTTGCCTCGAATCTCGAATCACAAGATGACAGCGGTAAATGAACCACAGTTAATACCTCACACTACAATGGGGGCGCTAAGGGTTGACACACAATTCCTCTGATGAACTTTGATGAAACTATATGCGAAGTGTACTAACGTTTTAATCGACAGGGTTAGGGTTAGGGTTAGGGTTAGGTTAGGGTTAGGGTTAGGGTTAGGGTTAGGGTTAGGGTTAGGGTTAGGGTTAGG